>NC_056733.1:1511460532-1511693750 GCF_019279795.1 Protopterus annectens
TACTCCATGTGGATGCTGTCTTGATGTGGGCATGCCTGTTTGCCTGTACTGGTTTTCTTACCTATTAGCACATGGCTGGATGTGTCCACTTTAATGCAGTCAACCTTGATGCGGTGTATATGTCACATATAAAGACGTACACTGCCTTAACGGATATGACCTGTGACACTGCAGACTTGCTCATGGAAGGTTTTACATGCATGTGTTTTGCCATATACATCTACACGGCACTGTACAGCAGTTCAACATCCTGCCATGTATCACCTGTGTTGCACATGTGATACACATGGGACACTGGCTAGCCAGATGGTATTAGCAGGGATGGATAGCAACTATAGCATGTACAGTCAAAGTCAATTAGTAGGCTACATTCCCTGGGCCATGTATGAATCTAGGATGAAAGGTTACCTAGTTGTAGCCAACAGGCGGGTTTCTGGGGCCAGGTGGAGCAGTGCCACATAACTGATCCACAATGTTAATGATACATTTACCATGCGGTCATCACACCATGTCTGAGAGGGGGGCAATGTGCAGTTTTGCTGGACAGGAATGCATAGTATGGCAGGACTATGTAAAGTGTATGGGACAAGGATCTGTCCAGCATGTGGTGATCCTAGTACTAGGAAGGTGGATGTCCATGAAGTATGTGTTTGAGATCAGGATGTGTACATGTAGCGTGTCCAACATCACTGGGTTGGACATGGCTTTATTCAGGGTAGGCATCATGCTACATAGTGGAGCTGGGGAATGTGAATGCTGGTGTAGGCCATCTGAACATGGCCAATACCCCTTAAAGGAAATATGTGATCTGATATGGGTCACTTGAATGTTGAGTATGGCTGGACAATGATCTCTATATTCATGGATGACACTCTGTCATGATTAGGGTTGCCACATACGACTACCTAACAGGTGTGGTGACATAACTATCACAGGAAAGACAACTGCCCAGCTGCATGCCTTACACACAGTGTCCATTATGTTGACCGTTGCCTAGTTGGTAGTTCATGGGTACAGGGTTATTAACATAGGGGTGACAATGTAATATGTAGCTGTCAGATTGTGCCCATATGTCACACAACTCACTCACAAAGCCCCTTCTGTATGTTGTCCACAACACTCTGAGTCAGCTATTGCTCGTAGGTCATAGTCATTCGCATACTTCAATAGGCAGATGCCTTCTGTTAGTCTGTGTGGTATAGACTACAATGAGGGAGAGTACAATGAATTAACCCTGCCTTACTGTAGCTGGCACTGGTGTGATGTGCATGTATTATTCAGACACCTTCTGTAGTGTTGGTTCTGCCAGCAGTCCCATTGCAAAACACTCCTGTGACATAGGAATGTACATCTAGTATACTGAGTGTAGGTGGAACACAGTATGGGTGATGATGTCCTATGACCTGGCAAGGTTATGATATGCAGTGTGAAATCAACCTTATTGTCATCTACACCTATACTGATGACATCACATAATTTGATTAAGGTTCATGGCCTTTCAGACCAGACTCAGCAGGGTAGTAGAGCAGTACTTCCCATTATCAGTGGTGTCTCCCCCTTTGTGGGTTGTGATACCTGTTGGTGTGCACCATTCAGTGTGTACACATCCTGACATGAAGCTATGTTTTACATGATGTGTATGTGGAGAGCAACTTGTTTTGCCATATGTGTATGATACAACCTGGGATTTGGACAGGACTCATGCAGCCTGAGTGCAGCCTGTCCCTGCATAGTTGTAGTTACAGGGGCTCTGTAGTGTACATGGATATATGATTGTGTACCTGTTGGGGCGGCAGTGTGTTTATGTTATCCAAGACCTTATCTGGATTGCTTATTCATGCTCAGCACTTGTTCAGAACTTGTAAGCACTATGTAAGGTACTAATTACTATAGCACTCAATCTTCCTCATTACCTAGAGGTAAACATTTTTTGTACATATTTTCTCACTTGCTTAGAGTAAAACAGCTCATGTACTCACTTTCCTCACTTATCTAGGGGAAAATAGTTTTATATTTAGGCATGTCCAAGGGTCAGCTCCCAGTGTTCTCTCCTGTCTATCTGATGAATCTGGACATCTTAAGGCAATGTAGACATTGCCCCCTGTACACAGACAACCCTCTCCACTTACCACCCAACACTACAACCTGTGAGAGATGCATGTATCTAGGCAAACTGGAGGTAAAGCTCTCTCCAACCAAGACTGACCCTGACAGTCATGTGGAGAAGGTAAACATTTGCACCACACCACACTTATCACATAGTCTCACATAATCTACACCACCATAATCCACACATAGTAACACAAAAACATTTACGGAGGCTCTCAATAATAATCTGTCTAAGCAACAGAGACCTCCAAAGCAGAAACGCAAGCAGCCTCCATCCCCCAACACAACCCCAATGGCACATAGCCCACAGAGTCAGTGTGTCACTCAACCACAGCCAATAAGGCAAATCAACATACCCAATACACTAGTCATAGGTGACTCTATAGTCAGGCACACTGATGTCCCACTCACCAGGCTAAACAAGGAGAAGGTTACTGTCAGCTGCCTGTCGGGTACCAGGATCTGCCACATAACACACGCACTCAGGTCACTCCACAACTAGTACAAATATGACTCTGTCATTGTCCATGTTTGTGTGAATGACCTGAGATGTACTTCCCTGGACTACATGAAGAGAGACATGGAAGAGCTCTCCGATCTTGTAGCCCAGGCAGGTATGACCCTAGCCCTGAGTAGCATTCTGCCATTGCCCAGAATGATACTGCAGTACGAGGACAAAATGATTGACTTCAACAATTGGCTAAGCTTCTGGTGTCATTCTAAGGGGATCCAGTATCTGTCTGCTTGGGATGACATGGTCGACAGACCATGATGCTTTGCCACAGGTGGCCTGCACCTATCGCCCCTGGGAGTCTGGATACTGGCTAAGGCTCTTGCTGCCCCTATAGTGCCTTCTTTAGGCAAAGTTCAAATAACATATTCTCCACCATAACAGGAACAGGCAAGCACACACTGAGGGTAATGCTACTCAATGCTGGAAGTCTAAATCTCAAAATGCACTCACTTGAGACACTCTTTATAATGGAGAACATCGATATCTGTGCAGTGACTGAGACCTGGTTCAAGGCTCCAGAGAGAACCCCTGCACTACCAGGTTATAACTCATAGCACACTTTTTGGACATGTTACCTGGACCAGAACACCCAATGTGGAGGTGTGTCCATATTCATTAAGGATATCCACCCCTCCAGGCTAGTTGCTTAGCACAATGCATCAGAGGTTATCCAAGTGCAACTACTTCTGGGCTAAACTGTAGTCCAAATTGTAACTTGCTACAGATCCCCCACCACACCCCAAGATTCACACTCCTCTTTTCTTGATGTACTGGAAATTATTAGGGTTCAGCCAAACACCTTACTAATGGGCAACTTCACCTACCCCACCATTAACTGGGAAATCTACTCGTGTACCAACTCATTAGCTCAACGCTTTCTGGAATTCATAAACTCCAATGCCCCGGATCAACTTATTCACACACCCACCAGGGGCAACAACATCCTAGACCTAGGCATTGCCAACATGAGTGACAGGTGTTCCACACCTGAAGTTAACTCCTCATTGGTCTGATCCGACCATAAGCTAAACAACCTTGATATCCACATCCCGCCCCCACACCCCATTAAGGAAACCACAGTATAATATTTCTCCAAAGCCAACTTCTTGCTTCTTAAGACAGAAGTGGTGAACTTCATGACACCCATGCAGATGGACAATACAGTTACAACTGCTGAATCCTACACAAATGCACTCTATAAGCACTTACATGAGTGCATAGATCATGCTATCCCAAACAGAACCAAGATGCTATACTCCTAATTAAGGAAGCCAATCTGGTGGTCCCCTGCCATAAACAAACTGTACAACAGAAGGAAGACACTGTTGCAAAAGAGAGTACAATCCCATGCGTGGAGGAGCTCCCTGGTAAGCCTCAGTAAGAAGCTGAGATCCCTTATAAGATTCTCCAAAGTTAGCTATGGAAACAAAATTGCCACTAATTCCAAGGACAACCTCAAAGCATTCTATAGCTATATCAAATATCTCGATGTCACAACCCAGATCTGCTCTGAGTTACAGCACAAAGGCACAAACATTACAGAACCAACTGACATTGCCAACATCCTGGCAGATAGGTTCAGTGCTACCGCCTAAAGGGCCCATATCTATACAGCAAGAATGGAGAGTCCCTGTAATCACAACTATGCAGGTAAAAGCTGCACACTCTAAAACCAATATGACAGCATCCATGGGTCTGGACAACATCTCAGGCTGCATTTTACACAAACTTCAGAACGAACTGGCTCACCACCTACGCACCATGTTCAATAATAGCCTTGAATCAGGTTTTGTGACCCCTGAATGGCACACAGCAACAGTTATTCCACTCCACAAAGATGGCGCCACACTGGACCTATTGCCCTATAGGTCTGACTAGCCTGGTCTGCAAGGCTATGGAGCACATCATCCTGGATCTCAATCACAGAGACATTGGGTACCTCCAAACCTTTGACCCCTCCCAGTTTGGCTTTGTTAAGGGCAGACCATGCCTCCTATACCTGGTGGACTTCTTTGAAACAGTTACCAAGGCATTAGATGAGGATAAGGAGGCTCACACAGCCTACCTTGATCTCTCAAAGGCTTTCAACACCATTCCCCATTCTGGTATTATCAACATACCCATCCACCTGAACATTAGCCCCTACGTCATGCGATGGTTTGCAAAGTGGCTCACAGACAGAACCCACATAGTGGGAGTTCCATACCCTAGATCTGACTGTAAACCATTTACAAGTGGTGTCCCCCAGGGCTCAGTCCTAGGGCCCCTCATGTTTGGTATATACTTCTCTGAGGTACAGGCAAGCACAGGAGGGCTTTGGCTGAAAAGGTCTGCAGACGACTGCAAACTAGGGGCCATAATTGTTTCCCTAGCTGATACAGACACCCTCTGGAAGGGTTGCACTGAGACGGATACCTTGTGTCAATATCATGGCCTCAAGCTGAATGCCAAAAAGTGCATAGTCATCCCCTTTGGATAAAATTAATTACCCGCGGACTACCACATAGGTGCTAGTCCCCTACATACAGAAAAGGTAATAAGGGATCTGGGAACCTAAGTAGATAGCAATCTCTCCTTCGATAACCATAATGCCAGGGTGGTTAAAATATCCTCCTATGTGGCCCCCCTAATCTCTAATGGGTTCGCATCCAGAACAAAGGAGGCCATTGTGCCTTCCTACTCATGACTTATTAGACCCATTAAAGGATACAACACCACATTTGGGATGTACCTTACAAGACAACTGCAGCAGCTTGGAAGACCACAACAGTACCACACCAAGAGGATTACTGACCTCAAACAGATGACCTATGCAGCCCAACTAAAGAAACTCCAGCTGTACTCGGTTGCATACCGCGTACTAACATGTGATCTCTGCTTGACATACAAGACCCATGTCCAATCCAGTATTGCTGGATATGCTCCACCTAAACAAAAGCCCCTGAGAGCCACATGCTCTAGGGATATACACCTACCCACAACGATGACTAGGACGTGCTGGACTGATAGATTCCTGACCCGGAGACTCCCCATGCTTTGGAGCATGATTCCAATGTATATCAGGCAGGGCCACTCACTAGCACTCTTCAAGAGAAACCTTGAAGGGGGATGGGAGACAGGCATGTACCCCAGGGATCACTGCAGTGGCTCTGCTGGACAGAGGCACAGGGAATTAATGGCTCTGCCATTCAGAGGCACAGGAAACTAACCTATGGGGGTGACATAAGCTAACACACTCTAGCTAGGCTTATAAATACCCTTGGGCAGAGAGCCTAGTACCTACCTTTGAACTTATCACATGTTTTATGTGCATGGATAGTTAACTAGCTCTTCCATTTTACTTTGCTATCTTGCTGATAAACTGTCAGGTGACTACAAGTAATATGTATCCTGTTATTGTGTATTGTAAATGCCAATATACATAATTAATGTTTGCCTAACATAACAGTAATGCTATATAAATTGTAATACATACCTGCCTACAATACTGTACATTACACAGTTATTGGCACAATATCCCATAATGCAAATCATAATTGCACAGTAGGCCAACCTTTGACATGTTATTCTCTGTAATACACCCATACATATGCCTACTGTTAAAATATAACAACATATACTATCCCCTGTTATAGCACGTACTTGTTGGACCAACCCTGCCACTGACAGTGGCTGGTGAGGAATTGTTGGGTTCAAAGCCCTTATATAGCATCCCTTGTGGTGTATGCGGTGTTTGTCTTGTGACCTACAGCAGTACAAACATAAATACTACAAGTGTTACTATGCTCAACAATACATCACTACAAGATAACTGTTTCCGCTATATGCATTGTGTACACTTTAAATATTACAGAACAGGTACTAAATACACAGACATACTGAGTGTTCTATATACCTTATTAGTAACCCGAGGTGTCGTTAACTGTTATTTTAATCCTTTTCAGTTTGTGCTTCAATCTTCTTTGTAATGTTCTGCTGGTATATACAGATGGTTTGAATGTGTGATAAGCCATCTTTTTATAGTTAAATATTGGTAACATGTGCTATCCTGACCACCAATTGGTGTTCCAAAGTAGTTAATTAGCTGCACATCAGCTGTGCAGCTACTCCATTAGCCAATACCATGCAACAGTGGTGTATAATGAGTACTCCACTTGGGTATTGTCCCTTTGCCTTACTTTCAAAAACGACAGCCTGAATGTGTTGTTTGTGATGTATTTCAACAGCTATATGGAGACAGACAGAGATATATTAGCTTCATGACTCCCATGGATTGTGTGTAATGGCTAGAAGATGTTGTTCTACATGTGAGCACAGCTGTTATATTTCTGAACATTTCTACTTATGCAGGGTTTGTTTGTACCTGATACTTCTGCAGTTGTTTCAGTCTGGCAAGAATGTTTGGGCAGCTCAATGCTGTATGGCTATGCATGAAATGTTAGGTGATTTACAGTGTGCTCACCAGACATCTTTGGTTTGGTGTACATGGGTATCATACTGTGCTGTTAATCAGTAATTGGTAACACTTCCCAGTGTACACACAACCCTCTGAAATGGGATTAGTGCAAACAAACCCTGTAACATCAGCAGCTGTTCCATTGTATAACAGCAACTATTTCACATAGGGCCATGTTAGTGTGTCTCTGACAAGGTATGTTAAGGCTTCTGCAGATGTCGTACAGTGAGTGAATGATTTGTGATGTTATTACAGTTTGTATTGTAATTTGTTTGGGTGTGGGGGAGATGTTGGTGGGTGTACATAGCAGATGCAGGTGTGTAGGAACTGCTTTTATGCATAATCGATATGCGCGCGAGGGTTCCTTCCCTATTTGAACACCTATCCTATAGTGGACTAATACTATGGTAATTGCAGGCTGATTCATTAAGGCACTGTTAATTGGTTCCTGTATAGCATGCAGGTGATGTTAGTCCTTGAATCCTTTCAGCAATACATCAGAATGTAATAAAGTGTTGCTACATGAAAGCTGTGTATTTCTGTCATAGGTATTTGCAGTCATTGGAGTTGTGTTGGTGACTGACCCTCTTTGGCTAGGGTTGCCACCTTTTCAAATGGCCATAGTGGGACATTTTCAGGACACACATCAGATTTTACAGGCCAACACAAACCCATGGTCAGTACAAAGGATAGAACTTTCATTTTTCGCCTAAATATAAGCTTATTCTTGCAGCAGTTTAGTTGCTTACCCTGTTTCTTGTAACATGTAGGTATTTTAGATACAGAAATAACTATTGTATGCAGCTATCCCATTACATATGGGACATAATTATGTCCTACATTCTCAGGACATTTGCCACATTTAATATTTTTGGTCAGGACACAACCACCCAAAGAGGGACTGTCCCTTGCAAAGTGGGACAGGTGGTAACCCTATCTTTGGCTCATGTCCATAGCACATATTTGTAATAGTGTATAGGCATATACTCTCCATATATTTTGTTCATAAAGTTTGATCATGGCAGAATGTGTGATTGCTAAGGTCCATGTTATACTCATATATGAACACTTCAACCGCTGTATACGGGATACCTACGGAATCCCGAACGCACACAATTCCGATGCCCACAGTACCGGGCCCAGACTCTCATACCCCACATTACCGATAGCGACAGTCAAACTTGCAAAAGTAACACAAACATGGAATGCACACATGCACACACAGACACACTGCTACCCACCACATCCAAACAAACCATCCTACACTACGTATGAGCAGGTGGACAAGCTTCCCTACACCACCATGTGGGTGGCTGCGCCCCCCACACCCCCCTACTTTAATATTCTACCTCCGAGATCGTACAGATGCACAAAGCAAACCCACACATTGCAATCCCCCAGGAACACACACCACACTCAGAACACAAACTTACACACACTACAGCCTAAGAAACACACTTACACACAGTAACCTACCTGAACCGCAACACCAGAAGCACTGACTAAATGTCCCTTAACATCGGGATTTTAAACCTCGCGCTTCTGGTGTTTCGGTACTGTGGTCTTTCGGTCTTTAAGCCTCGTGATTACGCATGTCGGTATGTCAAGCATTCGGTATTTGGTAGGTATTCCATTTATATGTACCTCCATGGTTATGTAGATGTTGTTAACTTATCTATATATCTACATATATATGTATATCCCCATATTTCGACATATATCGCTCTCTCCCTCTATATATATGTTGATTTATACATATATATATATATATATATATATATATATATATATATATATATATATATATATATATATATATATATATATATATATATATATATATATATATATATATATATATATATATATACATATATATATATATATATATATATATATATATATAGATAGCATACACCTTTGATTGGGTACATGGCAGTTTGTCCTATTTCCACACATTCCTCCCATTTGTGTTTTAACCTGTCAGAATACACAACTGCCATTGGTACATCTCAGGTAGATTAGTGGTAGGTTATTATGAAGATTAAGTACATGGTTGTGTGTACTAATCCTGGCAGTGGTCATTTTATCTCTCAGAGCAGGCACTGGTAGTGCAAGGGTGATTAACGCACATTTCAGCGGTTGTGTGTTCCAAATGTTTATTATTATTTGGAATACTACCTATATATGCAAGCTGTGGTTAAGGTATACTATGTAACATGTAAATCATCTATGACTTTATTGGGATTTGAACCAGGACTGCACAGATATTATGCAAATGCTGTAGCCATTATACTATTGACATTAACATTCCTTCTGCCTATTTCCTATGTCCATAAATCCTATGTGTAAGCTTGGCTACACAACAGGCAGAGCCACCCACACCCAGTGAGCTTCTCGAAATACTGACATGACACATGAATTGCGAGACTACACATTAACATCCTAACTACATATGGCATATCCACTCACTGACACACTTCAGGGGATGTGTGACTGGCCAACAGTATATACACCCCTGGGATCATGTGTCCCAGCCAGGGCTGCAAGACCTGTTGGAGAAATTGGATGCTGTTGGTTTGTCATGTTAACATGCCCTTTTGAGATCACTATGTGCCCCTATCACCCTACAGCACCCCAGTCTTCAACAGCTTCCAGCAACTCTGCCTGGAATCACTTCATTGGTTATGCTTGACAGAGGCTCAGTTACTTCATCAATATTGCAGGTAAAGCCACCACACTGTAGCTATGCTTCTAAATGCCCTTGGGCAGACAGCCTACTACCTATCTGTGAACCTCTACAGTGCAGGTCATCTCCAACATCATATGTGATTATACAGAGTTTTCTGATCACAATATACAGTGTAAATTCACCATGTAGTCATACAACAGTTATGTACTGCAATAACATACAGACTACTGATACATAATCACACCAAAAGCCTATCTTGGAAGCTAGTGGACATGTATAGGTTTCAAGCTTTGTATTGCTTACCAGTAGATTACCTACAGGAAAGATGGGACAAAAGCACAGATGGGATACATGCCTGCAACAATGCCATACCAACTTGCATGTGTCTGCCTAAGGCTATGGAATGCTGGGCAAGGCTATTGGCGCCCCCCATGGTGCCATTTTCAGGCAGGCCTCAGAGGTGAATCTCACCTCCATGCACTGCACAATAGCGGAACCAATGAGGGTTAGGCTACTCAACACCAGGGGTAGTACTCACAACATGCATGCACTCACAGCACCCCTCAGTATGGACAACATCTACATCAGTTCTGTGACTGGGACCTGTATAAGGCTCCTGTGAGCACACCGGCACTACCAGACTACAACCCATAACACACATTTCAGCCACTGTACATGGAATGGCACAGACATAGAGGGGGTGTATCCATATTCATTGGGGATACCTACACCTCCAAGTTAGTGGGGTAGCATGATATCTTTGTGATCATCCATATGCAGCTAACATCAGCCATGACTGCAATGCAAACTGTGAGCTACTACAGATAACCTTCCATAACCCAGGAGCACCACTACAACTATCTGGAGATGGTGGTAAACATGACAGTCCTACCAGACACCCTGTTATTGGTCATTGTCAGCTACCCTACACTTAACTGGATAACCTACTTGAGTATTTACTTCCAGGCACAGCACTTTCTGGGATTTATCACCTCATATGGCCTGTATCAGCTGGTAGATGGACTAATGAGAGGAGAAAACATACTAGAAGTGGTAATCACTGACATGTGCAACAGGTGCACTACAGCAGAGGTAAACTGGTCACTGTTTAGATCTGATCAAGAACTATTCACTGATGATTTCTACTCCCAACCATCTCCCCCACCCAAAGAACACACATTGAATACCTTTCCTACAGCTAAATTCACAGTACTAATGACAGAGGTGGGAGGGCTCACAGCCCCCATGCTCAGGGATGAAAATGCTCAAGATACAGACAGAATTACGAATGCACTCTATAAGCACCTACAAAGATGTATGGATCGTGCCATCAATGGTAAACCAGGACTCGCTACTCCTACACAAGGACACCAGTCTGCTGGACTCCTGCAATATACAGGCTATACAACAGAAGTAGGACAGTAGTCCAGAACAACAGTAAATCCCAAGACATGCTGACATCCGTGACCAGTATTAGTAAGACACTTATGTTACTCATGTAATCATCTAAGGCTGACATCCACATGTAAATAGGCATGGATTTGGAATATGACCACAAAGGCTTCTTTGGCTATGTCAAGGATGTAAGCAGTAACACACAGATTTGCACTATGCTGGTGCAATATTGCACTGAATATACTGACCCTACTGATATCACCAACACACTTGATGATACATTCGGAGCAGTATTCACCCCCTACTGGGCCCACAATAATACACAAAACATACAGTATCCCAGACATCTGAGACATACAGGTGGTAATGGCGCTTTCAAATGGCATAACAGAGTGTCAATGGAGGCAGATGGTGTCCCAGACTGCATCCTGCAGACACTACAAGACAAAGTGACCCCCTGCCTAATATAGCAATTCAGCATCAGCCTCTACACAGGCTACATGGCCATTCACTGGTGCATGGCAACAGCTATTACACTCCACCAAGGTGGAGACACAACTGACGATGGTAGCTACCACCCCATAGGCCTGAGTATCCTGATCTGCACGGCTATGGAGTGCACCCTCATGGCACTCATTAACATAGACAATGGTAACCTCCAGTCACTTGACCCAACCCAGATTACCTTGATTGATTGCAGATCATGCCCACTGAACCAGTTTGACATCTTACAGCCATCTAGACTTTAGGTGTGGGGTGTGGTAGTTCACGCATACTACCTGTACCATGCCAAGGGTTTTGACACCATTCCCCACTCAGGTATTATTTCTACACTCACCAGCCAGTACATACACCCATATATCACAGGTTGGTCTGCCAACAGGCATACACACACAATCCACATGGTAAACCTAGCAGCTTCCAGGTCCAACTCTTGACCAGTCACAACTGGTGTCCCACAGGACTCAGTCCTGGGACCCCTACTGTTTGCCATATACTTCTCAGAGGTACGGGCTAACACAGGTGGACTACAGCAGGCCGTGTTTGGCAATTACTACAGACTGGGAGCCATAACTGACAGTCCAGCTGTCACAGACGTCCTTCAAGGGGCCTCACATAGACCAATACAGGGTGTCAGAGTGATGGCCTCCAGCTAAAGGCATCATACTGCATGGTCACTCCACTTTGGGAAACTACACACACACATATTAACACATGAGTGGCAGATGCTATAATTCAGATGACACAATGGGTAAGTGGGGACTACATTACACAGTGATCTCTCCTTTGACAGCCATATGTGCAAAGTAGTTAGGACATCCATCTATGTAAGCTATCTGATTGCTTAAGGGTTCACATCTAAACAGACTTAGGTTATTGTGCCCCTTTACTCATCAGTCATCAATTTCATCATCGAGTATGATAACCCATTTTGTATGTACCTTAGAAGACACATCTGTCAGCTGGAAGGGCCATGAACGTACCTCACATAGAGGGATAATGCCCTCAGACATGTGTCCTATGCTGCCAGACTGCATAAACTCATGCATTACTCAGTGGCATCTCGTTTACTCAGAGATGATATCTGCTGGCCAACAAAGCCATGTCCAAGTCAGGCTAAATGGATATGCTCCACCTATGGGCATCCGTATCACAGTGAGCCACACACTATAATGAGCTACACCTTACCACAACCATAACTGGAAGATGATGGAGTGACAGATTCCTGTCACGGGTACTCCCCATGATTTGGAACTACATTCCTGATTACATTATATGGAACCCCTCACTAACACTCCTTGCAGAGTGGGTAGGGAACAGTGGATACACCCCAGGGATTCCGCATTTGGCTCTGTTCCACAGAGGGACAGTTAGTTAATCAATGGGATGGTAACAGCAGACACATTTTGGCTATGCTTATGACTGGCCTTGGGCAGTTAGGCATGTACCTACCTATGTATCTATGAACCTATACATACAGTATCGACACATGCTGATAGATTAATTTACTGTTCAGGTATTGATTTACCTTTTGCGAATGGCAGTTGTGTGTACAATAGTTGAGGGCTGCCTATGTAGGATGCACACAGTAGACCACCTATACATGACAATTTACAGGTGGTCGTGTGTGTGTGCCATCCATGTTTGCTGTGTGTGCAGGTGGAGAAGAGTGTCAGTCCATAGGTGCCTACACTGTCAGTGTGTGTGCTATACGTTCCCTCTTTGCCAAGGCATGGGCATACTGGGCATGCCTCCATCTGCCTACTGGGGCTGGCAAAGGGTGTTCGTGGTCTGAGTCCCTCTGTGCCTGTGGGGCCCTTGGCAATGGTGGTGGGCTGTGAGGGCCTTCACCATTCTGTACCTGCTGCAATTGTTTCCGCAGGATCATATTGATAGCATGGCACATACTACGAATATATGGGCCTATGTGCCTGGAGAGTACTGCAAGGCTCCACCAGATATGTCCAAGCAACGGAACCGTGATTTCAGCATCCCAAACACATGCTCTATGATGATTCTGGTTTCTGCGTGTGCCTCATTATGGCGTTCTTGCGTGGCTGTATGTGCATTTCTGATGGGAGTCATCATCCACGGTTCCAGTGCATAGCCAGCATCCCCCACCAGGTGGCCATATGGGATGTCCCCCCTGGCAAATACCTGATGCAGCTGTCAGGCATGCCAGATGTAGGAGTCACAGTTGATGGAGGGGTATCCTTTGCGGTTTATGTAGCGCCTACCCTGCTCACCGGGTGGTGTCTTTATGTGTATGTGCGTGCAGTCTATTTCATCAAGTACCTCTGGGTAGTCTGCCACACGGTGGAAGAATCACATATTGCTGGCCAACTCCACCTGCATTTGGGGGAAGTATATGTGCTCATTGGCCTGTGGTAACATGGCATCCAGGAACTGGTGGAGTACCCTGGATGCTGATACCAGTGATATCCCCATGATATCCCCAGTTGGCCTTTGAAAGGTACCTGTGGCTAGTATTCTCAAGCTTACACATACCTTTGTGTCCACTGGGATGGGTTCCCCTCTGTTATTTCTGGCTCTGAGGTGTGGCCGGCACAGCTCAACAAGTTGCTGTATGGTGTCCCTGTCCACTCTGTAATGCTCTACTATCTCCAGATCATGTAGCCCATGGCAGGTTGCCCTGGGTCTGAACTCTCTTCTCCTCCTCCGGTGCCTGAGATGGTTGTCAGCATCATCCTCCACACTGTCAGTCTCCAACACATGCTGGTGAATCAAAGCTACGGCAGCCCCTAACATGTACTTATTAAAGTTTCCCCGTCTGTATACACAATGGTGCAGAGTGTCTGGGAATACACATGTGTGTGTGTGTGTATGTGTGTGTGTGTGTGTGGGGGGGGGCTTTCACACTTTATACTATTGTGCAATGGATGCTACTGGTGTAATTTGGTGTGTATGTGCAATTCCAGCTGCAGGGTATCTTAATTATGGGTTTTACAGCAGGTACTGCTATTGTGGGGCCTTTTGCTGTTGACTTACGCTTGGCTGCCATGATTTATCTATTGCCCTTTACTTCACTTTTCAACCCAATTCCCCTCCCATTGTCAGGCATGCATCCAGCTGCCTGCTTTCTTGTTTTGTACTTTCCCAACCCAGGATTCTGTTGTGAAATGTGTTATGTAGCTGATCTACTGCAAGTTTGCTTTGTTCTGCTGTGACAGTTCTCTTTTCTTTGCAGTACAGCACCTCCCCTTTCCTGTTCAGCAGGTAGCTGCTAGCAGCCTTGTTAGCTGTTGTCAATGGCCCACTGTGAGTTCCTAGATGTTAATTACTCATCTGTACTCCAATTACCATGCTGCAACATTTCCTTATTGTCTTCCCATATCCTTCTTGTTTCAGCTGTGGTACGCACAGCGCACAGCCATTTACCAGGTTTTGATCATGTTTTCATCCACATTCACATGCACTTTCAGTTACCCTGTGTGTTCTCAGCTAAGCAAAGCTATGGCTACTTCCACACCCCTATCCTGTGGCTTTGCTTAGCAACAGGCAACCCGGATTAGCAGTGCTCCAATGTGCTTACAGCTAAGGTGGCGCACCCCTCTCTTGATGTCAAGTTTATCTCCAGGCCACACCTCGGTGTTGTACTGTTACACTGTGAGGTGCATCCTTACGCCGGCATTGATTTTGCGATTCAGTATTACTTGACGCATTTGCATGACATTGACTACTAATTCCTAGTTACCACGCAGAACACTGTCACAGACCCTTAGCAACCCTTGCGCCATGGTTGTGGTGTAGCATGCATGCCATTGACTAATATGGGGAATTCATGAAATGTGTTACATTGCAGTTTTATGACATATAAATATATTTTCATTGTGATCCCGTTTGCACACCGATGCACTGCGATTTTACTTTGCGTTACTGTGGCTATGACATTAAATGTTATTTTTTTATGTGTTGTGCATGTTTTTTTATGCCATTGGCATAAAAATTGTAATTCTGCTTGAATTACCCACTTTCCACCTTTATATACTCCAATTCTATTTCTTATTCACTCTATACCATTCTTAAATTAAATTACCTCTACAATCAGCATTCCACTGATTGTTCACCTTGGCTGTTTCACTCACTTGCTATACCCGCTCCATTCGCCCTCCAGGCTCACTCCACTCCCCTCCCTGCCCCCAATTCCCACCCACCCCAGAGGTCCTGCATTTATTCCTGTTAACCACACCCCCATCATATCTGCTCCAATCAATTGACACACCTTATTACTACTTCCCACCCTTCTTGACATATCACATCACCTGGCCATGTTATACTACCTCCTTACCTTTCTTGTAACAACTTCCTAACTGTTAATACTACCTACCCCCTTTTATTCCACATCTTATACTAAGATAATGGCTAAATTATCCATTCCATATCAAACAAAATTTTTAATCCTGGCCTCTCTCTTACCTCCTCTAACTATTACCTATCTATTAACCTTCTTTGAACAACCATTACACCCCAACCTTTTCTTCCCCTCCAAATTCACTTTCACACCACTACTAGCTATCTCCCAAACCAACATCAACATCACAACTAGTCCCTGCTACTTACAAGCCAAATATCATAGATTGGTCCATATAAAGTACATCAATCTACATATTAGAAAATCACTTTACTATTTCTGTAAATTTCACAAACCTATATATAGAATACACCTCCAAGCCCTGCTAGATGGGGACATTCATCCTAACCCTGGCCCAAACAATACTCCAGCCACTGAACAAGGCAACTTTAACATTACTAGTACACAAGCCCCAATTAAACCTTCTAACTCACTTTATATAGCACATCTTAACATACGAAGCATTAACAACAAAATTGCCCACCTCCACGACCTCTTAGATATCCCACCTATTTGACATCCTATGTTTATCTGATACATGGCTAAAACCTACAATTAATGACAATGAAGTCACCCCACCTGGTTGCAATATCCTCAGATTAGACTGTAAAAACAAAAAGGGGGGGGGGTAACAGTCCTTTATAAAACAGAGCTACAAGTTGCCACTGCAAACCTTAGTCCACCTGTATACAATAATGCAGAAATCCTCATTACCAAACTTTAGGTCAACATATGTAAATCCATAAACATTGCTTGTATCTACCTTCCCCTGGAAATAACATTAATGCCCTTGAAAATATTCTAAACTGGCTGTCTATTAATCTTCCACAAGAAACTTTAGTCCTTGGAGACTTTAATATCGACTGGAAGTCCTGTAGTACTCTACATCCTACCACCCATATTAACCTATATGGCTTCTCACAAGCCATCACCTCCCCAACCAGGATCAATAAAACAAATAACAAAGAAAGTACCTTAGATTGGATTCTTACTAATTCACCTCTTCAAACATACAAAGTAGGAACCCTCCCTGATGATCTAAGTGACCACTCACTAACATATATCATCAGACACAAAACCAACATAACTTACCCAAATACCTTTAGGACAATACGGACCAAAAAACATTTTAACCCAGAACTATTCCAATTAGAACTTAAACACTGCAACTGGTTACCGCTAAAATCCCTCCCACTAGATGAAGCAGTGGAATACTTTAATTCCACATTCTTAGCCATCCTTGACCACCATGCCCCATCACGCTCCATTAGAAATAAAGCTAAACCTGCCCCATGGCTCACAATAGCTACTAGGCAAAAAGTCCTCCTTAGAAACAAATCATGGACTAAATGGCGCACTACTAAGAATTCTACAGACCACCAATACTTTAAACAACTTAGAAATACAACAAAAAAAAGCTATCCTCTTAGATAAAAAAAACTTTTACTTCCAGCTACAACAAGCTTACCAAAAGAATCCACAAAAGTTTTGGTCTAGCATTAACAAACTACTACACCCAGAACAGTCTATTACACCTAACCCCCAAGGCTCCAACCGTGAGAATCCAACACAAACTGCCAATGCCTTCAATTCTTTTTTTACAGATACCATCCAAACTCTGGCTAATCAATTATCTCCAAGTACCTCTAATCTAGCAACCTCACCTACTTGCCCACTTCCATCATTTCAGTTACAATGTGTTTCTACTTCCTTTATCTGCTCTCTTCTCCAAAAACTAAAACCTACCACCCCCTCTGCTGACCAGCTACCAGCAGAATACCTGCATAAAGGAGTCAAAGCCATAGCCTTTCCCATTTCCATACTGATAAACAGAACCACAAGTGAAGGAACTATCCCATCTATCTGGAAAATCTCTCACATCATCCCCCTACATAAAGGTGTTAGCTCCAATGACTTTTCAAACTATCGTCCAATAGCTTTACTCTCCTCACTGGCAAAAATAATGGAAAAATGCATCCATAAGCAACTACTTAACCATATTATCCAAAATAACTTACTTGCCAACTGTCAACATGGATTTAGACCATACTACAGTACCACCACTGCACTGCTATCCTTTACAGACTTCAAAAATAAAAACCGTAACAACAATATTCTCTCCTCTTCAGTCTTTATAGATTTATCTAAAGCTTTTGACATGGTTAATAACCAGCTCCTTATAGATATACTTAAATCCCTTTCTCTTGAACCTTTAGCCTTAAATTGGTTCAAATCTTACTTATACAACAGACAACAGCAGTACTATGGGACAACAATCTATCTACACACCTGCCCATTTCCCTTGGTGTTCCCCAGGGTTCCATATTAGGCCCACTGCTATTTTCCATTTTTATTAATGACCTCCACTTAGCAATTCCTCATACAACCTGTATTCAATACGCAGACAACTCCACTATAATTTGTTCAGCTAATTCTCCTTCTGAGCTACCGAAAAAGTATTTAATACAGTAGAACAATGTTTTTTAAACTGCCGCCTCCTACTGAACCCTAAAAAAACTAACCTTCTACTTTTTACTCCAACCCGTAAGTCAACCCCTGCTTACTTCACACTCATATCTAGGAACGGCACTCTCATATCTCCTGACCCAACCACCAAACTTTTAGGAATAACTATAGATAGCAACCTTAACTTTGATACTCACATTAACAGTACAATAAGAACAGTCAACAAGAAATTGGAATCACTCTATAGAATCAAACTCTTTCTTACTCCATTAGTCAGGACCGCTATAGCTAGAACTCATTTACTCTCCACTTTACTCTATGCTTCACCTATATACACTAGTATTTCAAAAAAACAACCTCAAAAAACTGGCAATTTCCTATAATAATATTGCTAGATTTGTCACTGGCTCGCCTTTTAGAACTCATCATTGTAGCAACCTAAAACAATTAGGATGGCTAGAGTTCCAAAATCAGCTTCTATTTCACCAGCATACTATTACCCATAAGAGCCTGTATCACCCCACCAATACACCTATACTCACTACTCTCATTACCCCCTACAACAATCTTAAGAATATACGCTCCTCTAATAAACTACTTATAAGTACTAGCAGATCAAACAACTTAGCAGGAGATTCTTTGTTCTCTAATTCTGTAGGAAAACACTGGAACCTACTTTCCCACTGAACTCCTATCTCTGTCCTCAATAACACTTTTTAAACAGAAACTAAAACTATTTCTTAGTACTCACTGGTTATGCCCTTGTACTAACCCTGACTAACTTTCTTACTTTATACCTATGTATACTTTTACCTAATATTAAACTGCACTAACTACTGACTTCTCCTTACCGATTCATATAAATCATGTTTTCTAATTTAATTCTATGTATATATGGATAAAGTAAACAACTATTTGTATTATGATCACCATTAGTTTTGTACTTTTTTAATAACAGCTGCATCAAGCTTAGACTGCTACAACAGTATTGGACTTTTTTTATAACAGTTGCGTCAAGCTTGAACTGTCACAACTTTTATACTATATTGTGTATTTGTGTTGGAGCTTTTCTCCCCGGGCCTCTACTAAAAATGGACATGTATCCAGTTAGACTAGCCCGGTCAACAAATGTAAAATAAAATAAAATAAATAAATATATTTAGCAATTGGCATATATTAACATTATAATATGTACGTTTGGTCCACTTTCATGGCTCTGATTTTATGTTTGAAAAAATGTAAACCTTTTTTTGCTTTACATTTCTGCATGCTTACGCTACACCTGCACCACTTCATGAATCACTGTATACCTTCATTTGCATGCTATACTGCTGCACATAGGGAAATTAGCATATATGATCGAAAAACGAAAAACAAACTTGTGAAAAATGCCAGGCTGACACCAATATGAAAACCAACTCCGCTTTTATTTACTAAAACGCACAAAATCAACACGTTTTTCATCCTGCTAAATGGCAGGACTTCTTCAGAAATTCAGCGTTCCATTATGTTCAGACCTTTTATAAACTTTCAAACCTATTGGCGCCAAAATCCACGATACAGTTTCTAAACATTTAAAGCTATATTACTTATATAAATTTATTCTGGCACCTATCAACTTTGACTTTAAAAAAATCATCATTAGAAGCAATTATAAATATAAAAAGTTACGAATCCATTGAAAACGATATATTATAACTAAAATTAAAAAATGTTTGTTTTATATTATATATAACTATTAAATAAATCGGAAATGCCATGCATTTGTCATGATAGCAGCTTCAATTTGTACAACTGTATTTGTGTATAATTTTAATGTATGTGTCAATATATTAACCATTCTATCAAATTAAATAAAATGTATATGAATATAAATATCATAAAATTATTTCATTAATTCATTATCATTCCACGCTCAATATATCAAAATTAACCAAAATTATTGATATGTGTATTTTTTATTATTATGTTCAATAATAAATACCACTATTAACCTTAATCCATAAATATTACATTAAAAATGTCAATAAATATATAAAAATTACTAAACCCTTTTTATGTGAACTTATACATATATGTAAGCTATATAAACTTGAAAAGTGTGTGTATATATGTAAATATGAAAGCATGAGATGATTACGTTCAGTGTAAAATTCAAAATCATAATATACTTTCATCTCTCTAAACTCTTTAATTTGAGTAAACACATTATCGAACATTTGTCATTAAGACCCGGATACATATAAGCATTCAGTCTTATTTGCCATAACAATTCCATTTTTTCCAATAATAAACTCATTGGTCCTCCTCTTATATCCTGATTTACTTGTTGAATAACTTTGAATCTGAACCTATGTTCAGGATTTAATACGACATGTCTAGCTAGGGGATTCTTCTCTTTATGCTGACTAATGCTCCTCATATGTTCTGAAACTCTTTCTTTTAATTTACAATCTGTTTTTCCCACGTAAAACGATAGACATGCTTGGCATTTAGCTATGTAAACCACTCCTTTAGTATTACAATTGAACTTCCCTTTAAGGTTGATTTAATATCCATTAACTTCAATGTTGTTTCCCACATCCATTAAATAACAATAGGAGCAGTATTCACATTGCATCATGCCTGGATTTCTAACCAACAGATTTCTCTGCCTCTGAAATATTTGTTTGAAGCTATTGGCTTTCCTCCAAACTATTTTTGGCATAAAATTGAATGAGGAAGCTAAACTAACATCATCTTTTAATAAAGACCAGATTTTAATTATTATATCCTTTATAAGCTTATAATTAGAGGAGAAATTAAATATACACGCTAAATCAAAGTTCTTATTTTCCACAACTGACAAACTTTTGCCATGATCTTGTGTGTTTCTTACCACAACTTTGTCTGCCAAAATAGGTGTATATAACCCACTCATTCTTTTTGATGTTACTTCAAAAATTAGATCTTTTACAAGCTCTATTGGATATGCTCTGTTTAAAAACATTTGTTTTAACATTGAGCATTCCTCTAGAAATTTTTCATCCGTTGTGATCATTCTTGCTGCTTGCACTAATTGGCCTTTCAGTACCAAACGTTTTTGATATAACGGATGAGCCCTTGAAAAATGCAAAAATTTATTTGAATATGTGGACTTTCGATACACCCAAGCCTTGTATTGTTTTCGTTGAAAATTTTTTATCAGTTGTATATCTAAATATGATATTGATCTAGTATTATAGGAATAAGTAAAATTCAAAAATTCAGTAGATTGGTTTAACATCATGACTAAACTATCAGCTATCTGCTCTGTACCTTCAATTATTAGGAATATATCGTCAATAAACCTCACATAGAACTTTACTACATCTTGGAATACAGTGTTAGGAAATATATATGTACTTTCCCAATATGACATCACCAAATTTGCATAACTTGAACCACATGGTGATCCCATAGCTACCCCCTTCTTTTGTATATAATATTGGTTCTCGAAGAGGATAAAGTTGTAAGAAAGTACTATATCTAATAGCTCTTGTATTAAGGAAATTTCAGATTCCAAAGCATGTTTTTGACGCATCCTACTAGTGACCCATTCTATCCCTTCATTATGTGGGATACTGGTATATAATTCCTTAACATCAACAGTTAAAAAAATATATTCTTCTTTATATGTAAAGTTGTTGAGTCTTTCCAAAAACGTCCAATAATCTTTTACGATCCATTCTTCTTTTATTACATATTTTTTAAGAATGGAATCAATAAATTTAGCACATGCATATGTAGAGGTATTTCACCCATCCACAACTGGTCTAAATGGAGGATTCTGTAAATTTTTATGAATTTTGGGCACTCCAAACATACAAGGTGCCCTTGGTGCCATCACCAACAAGTAATTATAAACATGCATATCAATTCTTCCTTCAATGAACAATTTGTTCAATAAACTTTTTATAAATTGGTTAGCCTTATTCTACTCATTAAGAGATGCTATTTGATAAACATCTGTTGTCACGATGTCTCTTATGTGTTGTACATAATCTGGTACTTCCATAAAGACTAAACCACCACCTTTATCTGGATTCATGATTCTAACATTAGCCATTAATAAACATTCCAACCTTTCCCTCTCCTCTATATTTAAATTTTCAATAAAATTGGAACTATTCCTACTCAATTCCCTTAAATCCAATTTGCATATTTTTTTCAAAAATACCAAGCGAATTGTGTAAGGGTGGGTTGAAACAACTTGCAACTCTAAAATTATGAAAATTATTAGCTGCATCTCGTTGTTCTCCTAACAAATATTTTAAATTTAATTTCCTCACAAAGAGCTTTAAATCGCATATAGTATCTGCCAAATTCATCCTACATGCTGGAACAAAAGTTAGACCTTTGGAAAGAATGTCCACTAAATTCTGTGTAACCTGAAAAGAAGACAAAATTATAAACCGTAAAATCATTTTTCTTATTTTTAATCAAAACAGGTTCACTAATGTCATCATTCTTATTGGTCATCTCCTGTTGTTCTGGTTCCTCTTCCTGTTCCATTGCTTTTTCCGTGTATTTCTCGGAAAACCCCGATTGTTATTCTTATTGGATGCTCCATTATTATTTTCTATTGATCTATTATTGTTAAGTCCCTTCAACTGTTCACTTCTTCTCACTTGGTTGTCTTCCATCACCATAAATTCTTCTTCTTGTTGTGCAGGTGCTTGTATTGTTGACGAATTATTATTATTAATATTAGTGTTGAAACCTCTTGAATTATCTTCATTTCTATCCTTTGTACGATCATCCAAAAAGCTTGAATATTTATTAGGCCAAATTTGAGCAGGTGGTGGTTGTGGGTACGCCAGACCTTTCTCATATTGTACTCTGTCTCTTTCCAGCTTTTTGATTTTTGTTTTTCTTATTTTTTCTATATGCTGTTCAATACTTTGAAAGCACCTAGTATATTCATATTTATACCTTAAAAAGTCACTATGCTGTTTAATCTCTGTATCCAATTTTTCTGTTTTCTTCTATGTCTTTAATTGTAAAGGTATAATGTTTAATCATAGTCTGCATTAGCTGAAATCCTTGCTGATTAAACAATTGAATGAGTTCTTTGTGAAATACGGACCCCGATACTAATCCTGTAGGGTAGCGCCAACATCTAAACCCTTTCAGGACAATTTCAGCTCTTAGGCACTCCTGGAAATATTCAATTTCTAGGTTTAGTTTTTTATGTTTGAGCATATTTGCATCTAAGTCATTTAATAAATCCAATAATGCAGTATTTTCACGTAAAATGTCCGAATCATTCATACCTTGGTTTGTTCTAAACAGACCTATCGGTGAAGTAAGCCAATCTTTTAAGTTAGGCATTTTTATTGTGTCTCTCAAATTAGTCTGATTTGCCTCATTACAGTTTGTAGATGTTGTGGCAAAATTCTCTTGAGCTAATCCTGACATAAATTGCCCATGCTCTCTATTCCGTTCATTCATTTGCTGTAAACATTATTTGAAACAGTACCTGTTTGCATTTGTACTACTCGGACTTGTTCCATTGCAACTGGCTCTGTCATATGCCCGAGCTGTGTTTCATCATTGTTGACCCTTCGGTCCCGTGATACTGTATGTCCAAATGCTGGTGTCTTATCCCCGTTTATATCGGTGATAACAATCCGATGTTGCTGGTCTTGTTGTAAAGCTGCTACATTATCCAGTCTTAAACTCATGGTCTCAACTTTCTGGGACAAAAGTTGAATTAGCATTGTGAGTTTTCCCATTGCATCTCCTTCATTAGCTGTATCCGTTAATTCATCCCTTAATATGCGAGGAGTTGCTTCAAAAGACTTGTCTGCCATGGCATAAAACGACTACTAACAGATTGCAAAACGAAAAACAAACTGGTGAAAAATGCCAGGCTGACACCAATATGAAAAACCAACTTCGCTTTTATTTACTAAAACGCACAAAATCAACACGTTTTTCATCCTGCTAAATGGCAGGACTTCTTCAGAAATTCAGCGTTCCATTATGTTCAGACCTTTTATAAACTTTCAAACCTATTGGCGCCAAAATCCACGATACAGTTTCTAAACATTTAAAGCTATATTACTTATATAAATTTATTCTGGCACCTATCAACTTTGACTTTAAAAAATCATCATTAGAAGCAATTATAAATATAAAAAGTTACGAAGCCATTGAAAACGATATAACTAAAATTAAAAAATGTTTGTTTTATAATATATATAACTATTAAATAAATCGGAAATGCCATGCATTTGTCATGATAGCAGCTTCAATTTGTACAACTGTATTTGTGTATAATTTTAATGTATGTGTCAATATATTAACCATTCTATCAAATTAAATAAAATGTATATGAATATAAATATCATAAAATTATTTCATTAATTCATTATCATTCCACGCTCAATATATCAAAATTAACCAAAATTATTGATATGTGTATTTTTTATTATTATGTTCAATAATAAATACCACTATTAACCTTAATCCATAAATAATAAATACATTAAAAATGCCAATAAATATATAAAAATTACTAAACCCTTTTTATGTGAACTTATACATATATGTAAGCTATATAAACTTGAAAAGTGTGTGTATATATGTAAATATGAAAGCATGAGACTATTTCGTTCAGTGTAAAATTCAAAATCATAATATACTTTCATCTCTCTAAACTCTTTAATTTGAGTAAACACATTATCGAACATTTGTCATTAAGACCCGGATACATATAAGCATTCAGTCTTATTTGCCATAACAATTCCATTTTCTCCAATAATAAACTCATTGGTCCTCCTCTTATATCCAACTATTTCCGATTTATTTAATAGTTATATATAATATAAAACAAACATTTTTTTTAATTTTAGTTATAATATATCATTTTCAATGGATTCATAACTTTTTATATTTATAATTGCTTCTAATGATGATTTTTTTTTAAAGTCAAAGTTGATAGGTGGCAGAATACATTTATATAAGTAATATAGCTTTAAATGTTTAGAAACTGTATCGTGGATTTTGGCGTCAATAGGTTTGAAAGTTTATAAAAGGTCTGAACATAATGGAACGCTGAATTTCTGAAGAAGTCCTGCCATTTAGCAGAGTGAAAAACATGTTGATTTTGTGTGTTTTAGTAAATAAAAGCGGAGTTGGTTTTCATATTGGTGTCAGCCTGGCATTTTTTACCAAATTAGCATATATGCACTGGGAGCTACGCAGCTCTTGCATTCGCTGGTAATGCATGTGGAAACAGCTCGTACCTGAATCACTTGGCTGCCATATTTGGTGTTAGATCACTGACGCTACGCCTGTGCCTAGCGCAAACTTCATGAATCCCGGGGATAATGTTTCTTTCTATTAAAACTAACAATAGTTTAGTTATTACTAACCTTAACTTTTGCTATACCTTATTTACCAAAGCACGTCATAGGGTCATAGGTTCAAAGGTGTGTACTAGGCTAATGTCCCTGTGGCCTTTACAAGCTAGCCATAGGATTACCCTGGCATAGTGCCACCCAACCTTAATTCCCAGTGCTCTGTTGAGTAGAGCCACTGGAGTTATCCCCGGGGTGAATTTTCTGTTTCTCATCCACTCATCAAGATTTCTCTTGAAGAGGTCAACGTGGTGCTCAGCTTGACATGTATGGAATGTCTATTCCATAGCATGGGCAGTCTCTGGGTTATGAACCTGTCCCCCCAGCATGTTCTGTTAATTGTGGTAATGAGGTTGAGATCTCTACAGCGTGTGGTGTGGAGGGATTGGGATTTCTTTAGATGTAGCATTTCTAACAGAGCTAGGTCAGACATGGCTTTGTAAGTCAAGCAGAGATCGCCTCTAAGTAGGCGATATGACACAGAGAATAGTTGGAGTTTTTTGAGTCTGTCCATATAGGACAAGTGTTTAAGGCCTAGGATCCTCTTTGTGAGGTACTTTTGCAGCTTCTCCAGCTGTTGCACAAGTGTCTAATGAGGTACATGCCAAATGGGGCATTGTACAAGATGACTGGCCTAATGAGGGAAGGGTAGAGGGAGACAATGACCTCTTTTTTCCTGGATACAAAACCCTTAGTAATGAGATATGCCACATAGAAGGACTTTCTGACCACAGTGGCAGTGTGGTGATCAAAAGAGAGGTTGCTGTCAACCTGTGTTCCCAGATCTCTTATAACGCCATCTGTCTTCAGTGGACTATCATCAATGTGGTAATTCATGGGAACTAGGTTTTTCCCAAAGGGGATGATGACACATTTTTTGGCATTGAGCTTAAGGCCATGGTTCTGACACCAGTAGTAGATCTCAGTGCGGCCATTCTGTAGGATGTCAACATCACCTGGGTAGTTAATAATAGCTCCCAACTTGCAAGCGTCTGTGAACTTTGTCAGCCAGAGTCCCTTCATGTTGGCCTGGACTTCAGAGAAGTAGATACCAAACAGGAGAGGATGCAGGACCCTAACCCTGTGGGACTCCACTCATGACTTGTCAGCAATCTGACATGGAGTCAGCTATTTTCACACTGTGGGTTCTCTCTGTGAGCCAGTTTGCAACCCACCTAGTGATATAGGGGTTGATGCCTAGCTTAGTGAGTTTTTCTATGATTCCTGAGTGGGGAATGGTATCAAAAGCCTTGGCCAGATCAAGGTAGGCTGTATAAACCACCTTGCCTTCATCCACAGCTCTGGTGACTGACTCAAAGAAGTTGACCAAGTAGAGCAGGCATGATCTACATCTACCCTTCACAAAACCAAACTATGTGGAATCCAGAGTTTGGAGATTCCCTATATCCTTGTTTATTAGGTCCATGATGATGCATTACATAGCTTTGCATATCAGGCTCGTCAGGCTAATGGGGCCACTGTCTGTAGTCACTCCTCCTTTGTGGAGAGGGATGACTGTAGTAGTGTGCTGTTCAGTAGGGACAAAGCCTGAGGTGAGGATGTAATTGTACAGGACACACAGGTGAGGTGCCAGTTCACTCTGCAGTTCATGTAGAACACAGCCAGGGATATTGTCGTATCCCACAGAAGCTGTATTCTTGGCCTTGGACAGTGCTGTTTTAACCTGTGCAGCAGTAATACTGGGTGCCTGGAAATCTACTGGTATTGTGATTGGTCATTTGGGGGAGTAGAGTGGTAAAGCTGGCACTGAATCTGTTGGCCAGTTCTGGCTGAACCACCCACCTTGCCACCTCAAGCCGTGGCATCATGTCCCAGTACATCTGGACTGACTAAAACTTTCTCTGTCTATTTTCATCATAATCATTCTTCCCAGGCTACTTACTCACTTTATTGCCACTTTAAGGCCTACAACTTCTAGTTGCACTTATTGTACCAAAGAAAGATGGATTGGACATCTTTCTGTCCCTTGATGAGTTTCTGCTCCTCTACCTACTCTCTGAATCCTGTTTTTAACTAGTCTGTTCTTCTGTTCCTTACTTATAACTTTGAGAAGGGAATCTCCCATATCATTCTGAATACTTTCTTCCCACAGTGTTCACAAAAAAAAAAACACAAAGGATTATCTTATCTTATATTTTGTTCTATTTTTCTGTTCCATCATGTATGCTAAATTACCTTAAACACTTGTTTTAGTCTGACAAGCCATCTGTATCTGAAGTTTAATGTTCTGTAACTGAATATTTAATGCTCTTTGTGTTTATCTGTTTTATGTGGAGCTTTTCTCCCCGGGCCTCTACTGAAAATGGACATATATCCAGTTATACTAGCCCGGTCAACAAATGTAAAATAAAATAAATAAATAAAATAAATCTGGGACCCAGACCAGTAGTGTCCCCTCTGCTGCCACTGCACTACCTGTAATGTCATGTAGTACTACCCCATGGGACAGGGACAGGCCTCCCTCTGGCA
Organism: Protopterus annectens; assembly: GCF_019279795.1. Lineage (NCBI taxonomy): Eukaryota > Metazoa > Chordata > Ceratodontiformes > Protopteridae > Protopterus > Protopterus annectens. Next base: position 1,511,488,913 of record NC_056733.1, read on the forward strand.
GTGATGATGGAGTGGGAGTTGTCACCCAGGCTGATCTGCTGGTTTTGTTGAGCAGGATAGTCTAACATGGTTTTGACCACCGCATGCACCAGATCAAAGACATGCTTGCTGACCTGGTGGGGCAGCTTCGCTGAAGTGCCCAGCCACTACCAATGCCACCCTCGGGGCACTGACGGAGCAGTGCTGACAGTCCCTTGAGTGGGGATGGCAGTCACTCTGCTGCCTTGTGGAGGCACATGGGACGTAGATTCCACATTACCCTACTATCGAAGGTGTTCACCACCTCATGTGTCACACACTGCCCCTGTCTGCTATCTTTTCTGTCTTGTCTGCCTGCAAATGCATCCTCACCTATCTAATTTACCTCCTCCACACATATCTATGTCTCTTCCCCAATATTCCACTCTCACCTTAAAAAAAAAGTTGGCACCTGTTAACCCAAAAATTATTGTCCCATACATAGCTCTTCATTTCACATGTGTCCGCTGGACATATGTAATTTGATCAAATTGCTTGACAATGCAGTTATGTTGTCCTCACCCCTCTCTCTGGGGGTGAGAGTTCAAAGTCATATACAAATTCTATCCAAGTGCACAGTTGTCGCTGTACAAGAAATGGATAGTGATGGTTCTTTCCTATATCCTTCTTGCACATCCCTACCTGCCTTTCACTATGTTTTCCCCTGCTTGAACCCCATTTCACCACTTTCCTATCTCCCTATTTTTCTTTTCTTTATTTTTTTTTTAGCATGACACTGCACAATGTGCTGCATCACTCAACTTTGCTATGCTCTGCAAAATAAAGGTATATTGACTATATGTGCTTTTAAAATTGTAATGCACACTTACAAAATAAACACCTGTCCTATATTTTGAACCCAAGACCATCGGACCTGCAGACCACTGCATTATCCAGCTATGCCACACAACTCTTAATTAAAACAGGTGGTTTAAACAAAACATAGTAATTGCCACATACAGTCATTAAGCATGTTTGTGCAGGTTGCGCGCAATGCAAACTTGATTAAAGAGTAATGGGAAAAATCAGTGTGTACCTTGGACTCTGAGCAATAGTACACCACTAGACAGTCAAAGGCATTATAATACATGTAAGTCAGGCCTGTAATAGAAGGTAAACGTACTCTTTTATCAGCAACATGTAGAAAGACACCTGCTAATGCATTAATGGCAAAATACATGTTTAACTGGGACCCTGGTGCAGAAATACATCCATATAAAGCCATGCACATACTGATGGATGTCGAAAATGTTTGTCACAGCCTGTATGTGTGCACATATATCTTGCAAATACACCTGCTGTAGCAGTAACTCAGTAGTTAGCTTCTTAAATGCCTTGCAAACAGTACACTTTGCCACAAACAGAGCTGGGTTTAAATCCAGTGGTGTGCAGCAGTAGAATTATAGTATTGAGAAGCCAGCAAATAATGACTGAATCTTGCACTCCTTATCCACACAATGCATATCAAGTGAAATGTCTGCATTTCACTGATGGAAGTCACAGGCCTGCAGATTGAAACACGCTTCACATATCCCTATAACAAAAGTATACGTGTATAAAGTGTCACGACATGCATTAATATGCATTCACAGATAAATTCAACTCTGGTACTACAAATGACGGCCACTAATTTCAGAGTGGACCACACAATCCTTTCAAACTCACAGTGCCAATTAGCACAGCTACACACTTGACATATACATTTGAAGTACCTGCTTGTAACAAGGACTGCCATCATACATATGACAAATTACTACCAGATTGTAACACATGACCTGACAGCCAACTATATGGTGGACATATTGTTATATTTATTGCCATGTTGCTCAAGGACACACCAAACACATTGCCTAGTGCTCTGTTAGTGATACCATTGCCTAACATACTTACCTTAAACACATGCCTTAATTGGACTGGAAAGTGTAGCCTCACAGTTACTCCTACAGCTTGTTGTCCTCCAAAGTGTTCACACTCTCTGCCTATGCCTATTACCTGCAGCAGCAGCTGCAGTCTGTAGCACACCCATCTCTATGTAAAAGATGCTGCTACAAACCTACCCTCTGCGATGAATTAGTCTGCTCACTCAAGTAATGTCCAGAAAAACATATCAGAAAGGGCATCTAATCTACATGAAGTCCTTATATATTGTACTGTAGTTGCATATGATTGGCTGTTGATGGTGAGAATCAGCTGTGCTGGCTGCAATTAGCATTTCAGAAACAGAGACTGGTTAAGAGACAATCACCTGCTGATGATAACCATGTTAAAAAGACAAGCAGCTGGCTATAGGGAACCATTCAGTATGAGACTTTCCTCACACAGGCCAGACATATGGAAAGTATTAACTATAAGCACATATCAGCAGAGGAGTACTGCACTCCATCAGGTATGTAACCATCTTGTTTACATTAGAATTGTGATAATAACATGTCAATCATTTCCAGATTTGTTACACATACAGAGGATGTGCAAGTCATCAGGGGTGGAAAGTATATTGTCAGTGTGGCACACGGGGCTTATGGAACTCTCCCTTTACAGTGGTTGTAATAGCACACTGCTATTTGTTTGGCACAGTTGGTTTGACATATTATCAGAGGGATTGCCCCTTGGGGCCACACTACAATAGACTCCAGTGCTGACTGTATGAACATACAGCAGTATCTGTCATGGCACACATGGGAATACTTGACTATTGCTAGTATCCTAGTTGCATCCACACGCTTAGTATATTTGCACACTGTGGAATATGATATGTCTGGTGAAGCAGTGGATATTGCTAGCCATTCTGTCTTTGCTATATCTCTACGTAGTGTACTTCCACATATGTGATCCTGACATGTTTTCCCATGTTGTCATCTTTCAGGGACCATGTATGCAAGACACCATGCAGCTTTCATGGATGCAGAGAATGAGTTAATACCGGAAGGGTTCTGTCAACACCATGAACTCCTACTGTCCAGGGGGAGGCAAAACAGGGAAGTGCAGGAGGCACTGTGGGTTGACCTTGTCCATGATGTCAATGCCTCTGGTCATCAGAGCAGGACATATGAGCAAGTTTGACACCGCACAACAGACATGATCAGTGCTGAACACAGAAAGCAGCAGATGTAGCCAGGGATCGTGGAACCACTGGTGAAGGGTTTGCAATGGAACAACCTATCTCAGCCACTGAAAAATTCCTGGCAAATCTTGGCACACACAACAGCTCCCAGGCATCCATCACACCCTATATAGCTGATGTGGGTGCCACAGTGTCCACGGCAGAGGAGTGTGCAGATAAGCTTCGTTTGATCAGCATTGCAATACTGTAGCATTCAGTGTGTCAGGCCATACATAATCTTACGTGGGTGTCAGGTTTGTCTGCTTTTTGTGCGAGAAGGGTTTCACTGAAGTTTGACTGTCATGCTCAGATTAACACAGTAACTACTGTAAATGTGAGATATATAGACATATTACATTCTGGTGGTGGAACATGTGATGGTACTGACATTATCTCTCCCTCAACTTTTCACAGATCCATCAGGTATTGGCCAAGCCTGTGGCCCTTCTCCTGGTAAGCATGATACTGCTTTGTTATAGATGTAGGTTTATAGCAGTGTAATCCCTAGACTGTCATCCAAGGCCTGCTGCCTGCATTGCTGTACTGTATGCATGATTGCCAACTGCACACGTATATTCTGACTGTACACATGTGTAACTCATACCTATGCCTTTTAGGTGTGACCACACTGATAGATGTGATGGTAGTGTCAGGACACCTCAGAGTGTCATGTGTCACCTGTGCAGAGTCTAAACAAATATCAACAGTGTACTTCACTGTTGATGATGAGATTGTAGTGTAATGAGATGTTATTTTCAAGTAATTGCAGCTGTTAGTGGGAAGAGTACTGTCCTCATGTCCTACTATATGAAATTGGGTTTTCAAGAGGTCTGTTATAGTGACAACAGTCTATAGAGCCTTGCATATATCACAACATAGTACTGCAGAGCATAATAGTGAAGGTATTAATGCGCTGCTTATTCCTTTCTTATCACAGGCCTAATATTGTCATACACCTTTTCAGGCCATGGGTGGTGGAGTGAGACATATGTCTCACATCCATTGCATAGTGTAACAGTCAATGGGCTCAGCCAATTACAGTCAGAAGATATGATCTAGCCTTGAGAAAAAGTAACAGTGTTTGGTCCAGTGTCAGTAGGTGTTCAACAGTATTAGTGTTTGTATCCATGCTAACTCCTATCATGGCATTTCAGGTGACATGACTCAGATATCTGGGCACACTGCTTGGCACTACATGCTAGTTGTCCTCTGTGCAAGTAAGTACTGCAGTTACTTCCAGCATGTTTCATAAAGAGAGTCATGCAAGGTGTCTGTACAGAGCACAGACAAACACATTATGGAAGTGTAATATGTGCACACTGGGCTGCTTAGTCATGCTGCAGCTCACTTGTCCAAAGGATGGTCTAGGTCTTTACCTACAATTCCCTGCAGCAGTGCCATACCATCCCCACATGGTGAGCCAACATATTGCATCATGTGTTTACCAATATGGGTGACAAGTACAGCCCCCCACAATGTGAGGTCCTCCCTGGTGGGATCTGGCCACAGATCAGTCTCCTTAGCTCTAGCAGCACGTATTCCCCCCTTGCACACAATACACAAATGTATGTCAAGAAAGCCATTTATTACCTCCTGTGGGATGGATGACATAGCGTGACTGCACCTTCACCTTCAAATAAGACAGGCAAGTATGCAAAGCTGTACACCCATGCTTTATGTCAGCATGAACTCGGATGTATGTGACAGGAGGGACACAGACTTGTCATGGCTCAGCAAACCTGACTGGTGGACAACTGCCATTAGCAGGCTGTACAATAACAGGTGGACAGTACAGTGTGAAATTTGGGGTAAGCATGCCCCTCTAACATGGAGACATTACCTCTTCAGCTAGAAGAAGCACATAGTGTTGTTGTAATGTTGTATAGACATAGTAATTGGCAAAATTAGCCACCCACACAAAGCAGAACCACAGCACACAGTGTAGTTACATGTGGGACCTCAAAGGAAAGGCCCAGATTGTCGGTGATCTCATACGTCATGATGCCACATATGATGGGTCTGTACTAACCTGTACTCCCACACTGTCTCCATCAACTACACTCACTTGTCCCCACCATATGTGACACATGATAGTCCTATAACCTGTCCCATAACTTCCATATTTACAGAGCAGTTCATAGATGGCCTCTCATTGGAAGATGCATTCTCAGTGGAAGAAACACCACATCTATTGCACATGCTAACATTCCAGGCTGCATCCCACATGTTATCTGACAAGGATTACTAACAGCATTGGGAAACCCTTGCAATCATACTGACAACACTGGCTGCACACCGGTTGAGTGAACAACGGCATCCTTGCACAGATGTGATGCATCCACTGACCAACATAACTGTACACCTCTTTGTCTAAGTATCCATAACTGCATGCCCATAGGGGCAATCATCATGGAGCTGATCAGCACAGATATGTGATCTAGATGCAGTTGACTGTACACAGTTTGTATGTGTGAAGGGGAGCATGACTGTTACACATGATGGACATTTCCGAGGAAGTCACCAAGAACCTTGGTAAGGGTACATCAGGGCATACAATCCCCTAAACTGAGCCAAGCCATCTGACTATATCCCCACTCAGGCAACATTTACAAAGCACCCACTTAGTCATCCGCAATACTGTCATTGTAGGGGTAACTAAGTTGACCATTGATGGCACACATAAACAACATATGGAAATCCACCTACAGTAGCTGATCTGTAAGCAGCAGTGCTCAATAGGGTGCAGTCCTAGTTCATCTACTGCTTGAAATCCATGTAACCACAATACATGCGACTACTGAATGACTGTGGCTAACAATGTTGGCTGATGCCTGCAAAGTGTGATCACTCATAGAGTCTCTGTGGTATGTCACTATCCTGCAAGAGGGTATTGCAAACACTTGCCTGTTGACATACTAATGGCCATAAACTCCATGCAAATATATATGTAGTATCATTTCTATCAGTTAGACCTATGTACTTGCTACATAGCACATCATTTGCAACATGTAATTAGCATACTCAAAGGTGAAAGTACTGAGCACACAGACCTGGCCACACAGGTTTTAATGTGCCTCAGATCACCATGTTTCTACAGTGGTATGGCAGGAATCATATTGCATAGTTGTGGCCACAGTCACTTGTAAGTGACATACTCATAACCTCCAAGTACTCTTCCCTCAGCACACCAATATCTGAGTGCAATGGCCATTTGTTGCTGTACCTTTCTAAGCTGTACTGGCAACTGCACACAACAGTGTGGTCCTTCACAGGGGCACTTCACATCTTCAGTATGTGTTCAATGGGGATCATCTGCAATGAGTGTCATTGTCATTTGTGGCATATAGACTAACTCAGAGGTGATGCCACAGTACAATACCTCTTGATGATACAAGAGGTACACCTTGCATATGGGGAAATGTGCAACCCTGCTTGATTGCATATGCTGCCTATCTGTAGGAGACATAGTAGATGCATAACTCACTGTAAAGACATTAACCTCTTATGTGACATTAGTAATACATACTTGTGGGAGAGATTTGTCTAGCAGACTTAAACACACCCTTGACACAGAACCTGCCTAATGGCAAACAGAACACTTTAGTGCACCTCAGCACATGCAAAGTGTATGATTGGATGGGTGACCATAATCTCAACACAGAACATTTGCCTGTGCCACTTTTGGACTGGAGCAATGTGTGCTGATCCTCTAACTACCGGTATAAAGATGTCAGTGATTGTGAGGGCTGTATGGCCAGTATGCTAGTGAAGTTCAAACATCCTATGATTCCAAACAATGATGTAAAATGCTCTAACAGGCTCACACACAAACATGGCTACATTGAGCCTAGCACCACTTCCAATCAGTGCATACATCACATGCCAAAGAAAAGATGTAGTGCAAGTTGGCTGTATGAAGATGAGAATTCTTAGCTATGCAATGGTACACACTACAAAACACAGTAATTGATGCATGCAACACACCTCATGTCTGCTAGTACTATCAATTTAGGATATATTATGCTTGATAACATCGGCAGGCCTAGCTGTGGTTAGTCCTTTGGGGGGTCTCATCACATGTTACAAAAAATACAGTAAACCATACCTATTTCTAAGTTACCAACATGATCATATTTATGCCATACAGACATACACACCAAGTAGCCTGGAGTGAAATTAGAACTCCTACTTATCTAGTCTTACATACTGTAGCCCACAGTACATATTGCGTGTGCCACAGCTTAAGTCTGATACTACATTGTCAGCTAGTAGTCTTAAGGTGGATGACATCATCAGGCCTTGTAGAAGACAAAAGTTTGGAAGCCGTCAGCAAGTTACAGAGTCAAAAGGTTCATAACCATTGCAGGTGGATAACCCATGAGGGCATGTGAGTTGATTTTCAGAGGAATACACACACACACACCACATACCAATTAGCATGAAGTGAGAGTAAAACCCCTGCCTATTTAGTCTTACACACTACATCTCACAGCGTTTATTGCATGCACCATGGCTTAAGTCTGATGCTACATTGTCAAGCGGTAGTCTTAAGGTGGATGACATCATCAGGCCTTGCAGAAGAGGGCAGTTTGGAAGCCAGCAGCAAAGTACAGGCCCAAAAAGTGCATAACAATTGAAGGTGGGTAGCCTATGAGGGTATGTCAGTTGTTTTGCAAGGTATATGCACACACACACACACACACACACACACACACACACACACACGCACACATGCACACACACACACACACACACACACACACACACACACACACACACACACACACACACACACACACACACACACACACACACCACATGACCTGGAGTGAGATTAGAATCCTTACCTATCTAGTCTTATACACTAGAGATCACAGTACTTATCACATGCACCAGAGGTTAAGTCTGTTGGATATGTGATTGCAGGCACATTACTCATGCATTACACAAACTAGGCTTGTGCTGAACAGCATCTTTGACCTGCAGAGTGATATTGCTTCATACTGTTATCTGCATCTAGTATCCTAGCAGTGACATAACTGTTATTATCCTAGCTATGTGTGCACAGTTACCAGTATGGTCATATGTGGCTGTTTGTACTTAGACAGATAAACCTGTGAGCAGGAACAATATGCCCTGGCCATGCGTGCATTGACAACATTATACAGTACACTACCTGCTAACCTGTGTCTGTCTAGGTAGTGACATCCAGCAGGCACAGGTGTCTGTAAGTAAGTGGATTATGTACTGTTGTGCCTTTAGTTTGGATCTTTTGAGCAACCATATGGATGTGTGATAATGCAGATTTAGTCACCATTATTAAGGTATGTAGGACAATACAGACATCAGCACACATATTTCTGTATATAACAGGGCTGTATATATAAATTTAGCTGTGTGTGTGTGTGTGTGTGTGTGTGTGTGTGTGTGTGTGTGTGTGTGTGTGTGTGTGTGTGTGTGTGTGTATGGGGAGAGTCTATGTATCATTTTAATATCTATAGCTATATATATATATATATATATATATATATATATATATATATATATATAAAAAAGTATCGCTATATATCTATTTGACACTACATTGACATAGATATACTGTGTATGTGAGAGAGAGAGATAGTGACAGACAGATATGTATATGTATATGTCTGTATGTGTAGACACATCCATACATAATAGGTAATTTTGATGAATGGGCAACAGAATTGTGCTCATTTTAACTAAGTGTAATGGCATGCCCTGTGGGACTGTCAGTACTTATAAAGTTACTCCATGCCACATCTATATGTATTCCAGTCCAGGATTTCTTGTGTTATAGACAATGACTTCTGTCCCTGTTTTGGCAGTACTGCACTTCACTCAAAATGTCCATGGCATTCCCCAGCTGTCTGTTGTATTAATATGTGGCAGAGGTTTATAAAGTTACACCACACACAGACTGACAGTCTGTGAAAACACCAACATAATAAAACCTCACATGCAAAAGATGTGACTACATCCACATTAGAACCATTGACACCATCATCCATGCTAACTTCCTTAGTCCACTGAGCCACACAGGCTACCAGACAGAGAGGTGTCATTCATGATACAATCAGCAACATAAAAATGTAAGTTTGTAAGTTACTATTCCTGTGTTACGTGTGACATACAATGTGTGATTGAGTTCTGTGTTACAGCCCTGAGATTGCCTGGTCTACTGATATGCCATTGCTGACATACTGTTAAAGCAGTTATATGGGAACACTGCTGTGTTGGGGGTTGAGGAACAACAGCACATGAGCTGCTGGGATAGACAGTTGTCCAAATATCATGTGACCACACTGTTAACATCTCCCTTGACTGATGTAGTGAATATTCCAGCCATGAGGTCTAGTGATTATTAAGGAACACATACCATTGGTGTGGATATCTGTAGTCCCATGTGGATGTTAGTTCTGATCATATAGCCCACTATATTTTCTTTCATAAATGCAGCAGATCCATACATATGATACCATATTATAGTAATCTTTACAAGTAATGTGTACATTAGAGACTTACCTTATGAATGCAGCAGTTGACAGAACTGTAGTTCAGGGCTGTAGTTTAGAGCTGACTCTGTGTGATGCATTCAGTACACAGCCAATACATGGATAGGTACAGTTTGTGTGGGTTGCCTGGCATCAACAATTTTAATATATGTATGCGAGTAGGAGTAAGGTGTCATTCCCTATGGCCCTAGGTTGTCATTGAATGTGCTATGCTTTGTCTCTTAGCCAACGCCAGGGCGTACTGGGCATCCCTATGTCAGCCTACAGGGACATAATCAGGGGGTTCGTCCTCTGAGTTCTCCTGTGACTGTGGCTGTGGTGACCTAGGCACTGTTGGGGGACTATGGATCCCTTCCCTTTGCTGATCCTGCTGCAGCTGTTTCCACAGGATCATATTGTGTACCATGGCATATACTGTGACCATATGTGCACATGTTACTGGAGATTACTGCAGGGCTCCAACAGATATAGCGATGCACCAAAACTGTGACTTCAGAAGGCCAAACACACACTCTACGATGTTGCTAGTTTGTGTGTGTGTCTCATTATGGTGTTCTTCCACGGTTGTGTGTGCATTTCTGATGGGTGTCATCATCCACGATTCCAATGCATAGCCAGCATCCCCCAGTAAATGGCAGTGTAGGATATCAACCCTAACAAACATCTGGTACAGTTGTGATGTATGCTAGATATGGGAGTCATGATAACTGCCAGGGCTGTCAGCACATGCATTCATGATACTCCCCTGGGCATTGCACATGACCTGACAGTTCCTAGGTTCATAGGTTCATAAGTTTATAGATTAGTACTAAGCTAACTGCCCTTGCAAGCCATTTTAAGCCTAGCCAATTATCCCTTGTGAGACTCAAACCCTGCACCTTGTGTTTGTAAGGCAAACACCTTAACCATTAGGCCATACTCCCAACCCTGTTGATGGAGTGATACCCTTTGCAGTTGATGTAAATTCTATCCTCCTCACCGGGTTGTGACTTGTTGTGCACATGAGTGCAACCTATGGCACTCAGTATGTCAGGGTACTGTGCTACATGGTAGAAGTGTTGCATATTTCTGGCCCTCACCTCAGGGGGGAGGGGAAAAGAAATATGCTCACTGGCATGTGCTAGCAGGAGCTGGTGGAGTATCCTGGATGCTGATGCCTGTTAGACCCCCATCATGTCTGAAAGTACCTGTAGCTATTATCCTAAGGGATATGCATCCCTTTGTTTCCACTGTGATGGGTTCCCCTCTGTTGAGTCTGGGTCTGAGTTGAAGGTGGCAGACCTCAATAAGTTCTTGTCATATGCCTATGTCTGCCCTGTAGTGCTCTACAATCTCCAGCTCATGTAGCTCCTGGAAGGTTACCCTGGGCCTGAACACTCTTTTCCTTCTCCTTCTCCTTCTCTGTCTAGGCCTATTGTCAGCAGCAGAAGTAGCATTGACTCCAGCATCTTGCACATACAGATGTAGCAGACCTGCAGCAGCCCCTAGCATTCTCTCAGGTAAAATTCCCAAGTCTGTACTCCAATGGTGCAGAGTATGGGGAAAATCAGATTGTATGGTGTATGCACACTTTATAGTGCTCTGTTGTAGGTGCTGACTCTGTGATTGGCTATGTATGATGCATTCCCCCTTCCTAGTATAGCATTAACATCATTTAATGGCCCTAGTTTAAGTTAAGCAGGAGTAAAAACTAGTTCATATGTCATTGGCTTTTAGATATACTCAGCACAGTGGCTCACCACACAAATGGGTGCCCCATAGGTAAACAAAGCTTAGCACTTAGTGTACACAACCCCCCAAGACTTCCATGCTCAGGATGGCAGCATGACACGCCAACATGCGGAAACACACACCCCTTAGCTAAATAAAGCTTAGAAGTCACTGCACACACTGCCCCCTGAAAGGATACATGTGCCTTTCAAACAGTGCACCTAAGCTGAAATATTCTTAGATGTCATTGGACACACTCTCTCTGATGTCAGCTACCTCCTCTGTAAACACCAACATGGTTCTCTGCCTACATAAAGGGGATATGTCGACACGATTACCCCTTTATACTATTCAGTAACTCCACCTTTTTTGCATAGGGATCCATACTTTCAGCCTGGAAACTACAGACTTCATAGCCCTACCATGTTAGCAACAGCACCAACACACCATTGTAGATACTCTACGCAAGGTCCTCTAATACATTTCTGTCACATAATATTAATTTTGTTTTTTCCAAATTTTTTCTTTTTTTTAATAAAGCATGTTTTCACACTGCGGTGTGCCATGCAAACATGCCCAGATTATTAAAAAACAAAACTGAAATAAATTTAACTTATTTCCTTTAATTTTTCAGACACATGAGGGAATAGTTTTGCTCATATATGCATGTGGTATGCCATTTATGTCCATATATCTACATTTTACAGCCCCTTTTGTCTGTCTACACTCCTGTACATGGAATTTTGCTATATACACTACAGACACTGACATGGCGTCTGAAGTGTTGCCTATCTGTTTACTGGATCACGCTACCTAACTCATTTGCATGAGATTCACCTACTTATGAGGTGGTTTGCATGCCACAGAACGTCTTGTGTTGGAACGTCCATGCTCGCGCTCAGCAGTGCTTACTGAATCTAAAACGTGCTTACTTTCATGTCAGTAGTGCAGATCAATGTCTACATGGTAAAAAAACATGTAGACTTTATTAAATTCCCCCCTCTATCATTAGAAAGAGTGCAGGAAATAAAGAAGTGTAAGCTGTCATTGAAGCACTAGCATTTAAGGGTACACATATGCCAAATAATATAAGTACGAATTTAAACAAAAAGAAGGAAAGGGGAATGCAGCATAGAGCTGAAGGGTGGTAGACAAAAGAATTCCATTTTATGATAGTCCGCTAATGTATTGTATGTTACCCAATAAATGCTCAGGAGTATTTGAATTGAAGGAATTTGGCTGTTACTTTATCTCACTATTAGTAGCAGTAAATGTCCAGCACTTTCCCTGGCAGAAGGTACAGCATGAATTATTAATATTTCTCTGAGGATCTAGGTGTGGCGATCCAAGTTAGATAAGGAACAACAGTGTATGTGTTCTTTTTTTCTGCTTATCTCCTTTTCAAATAGTGCCTGAGAGATGGTCAGTTTTCAGTTGTATGCTGTTTTGGTCATCAAAATACTCTGATTTAGCATAAACCAGGCCTCTTTTTCTTTAAAACAGCACATTGATACAATCTGTGTGTAAAGTCAGGATCAAACTTATCCTGTTGCTGTTTTTTTTCATCTTTCTGCAGGTTGATGTGTAGAAATGAAGTATGCAATATGTTTGGTAACATAACAGAGTTTGTACCAGTTTTCAAACTGAAAGTTGACTGGAAATCCCTTAGACTGCATGACACATACATATGAGCAAAGAAGGAAAACCTAATTTTTTTTTTTTGCTCTGACAAAGAGTGAGGGTATTATGACTTGGTGCTGCTCAAGGGAGGAATGCCAGATCATGGAATGGTGCTTTTTTTGGTTATTATGTAGAATGAGAGGCACCAGAGAGGAGAGTGGAACCAGGTGCCAAATACAACAGATACATCTCAAAGTGACCTTATCAGAATGAAAGGATTTGCATACCACTGTAACCTTCACAGCATTGCTGTCTGAAAATTGATGATATTTGACAGGTCATGCTTAAGAAATTCATCTGACAGGACATGTATAGCTGTCCATTTAAAGAAAGTGATAACTTCATTCAGAACTGGTCTGTTAAAGTCATATGTCATCAGTCAAACTTTGGTATGGCATTTAATGTTGAATGTTTGTTGGTAGGGAGACCAGTGTAGGCTCAACATGCTCTCCTTGAATTCCTGGCATGGTGCTTTGATGCATAATCATAACCTGGAAGTCTTAGGGTAGTAGTGAAAGGGATGCTAATTAAATAACAAAGAAAGAGTAGAGTGGATTAACATGAACTGTTTCTTGGCAATTGGTCTTGGGACACGGAATGTCTTGAGTTGTAAAGGGAGCTAGAACTTGTGTGTAAAGGTGAAAAATACAAAATCAATTTAGTTAGCCTTATCTGAACACATATCATAGGTTTTGGAAGAAAACATTTTGAACCAGGATGGTCCCTGTCCCCTACTCTGGAGTTGCTCCTCAGTCAAGGCTCCAGGACTACCTTTCAACTCCTCCATACAAGAAATGTGGGCAAAGACCAAAAACTGGGGGGGGGGGGCAAAGACTCAAAAATAGGGACAGATTATAAATATTCTAAACAAAATAAACTCCAGTGAAATCAGCGAGTCACAGTGAAGGCAGTTTCAAACCAACAAGTCACGGGAGCCCAAAATAATATTCCAAAAATGTATTAAAAGAGAACAAACAGTGGATTGAGTGCTTTTGTATCCCTAAAAAACAGGAAACTTCATCAGAATCTGATTCCATCATTTCCTCATAGGTTTAAATATTTGCTGCTGCACACACATTGGATCAAATAAAAGTACCTCATGAATAAAATATATATAAAATGCTTGTGAATACCATATTGTAACTGTTAAAAAGCTTTGTATGCAACCATTCTCTCCACATATATTTTTATACAAAAAATTGTATAACATACATAAATATATAGGCAACTACTGTGTATAATAAGGTTTACTATCAAAATGTGGATTGCCCATCGTCAAAACCACTAATGCGAACTCCGAACAGCGACTGTTGGGATGTCAAACATACTCCGAAATGCAAAATCTTTTCCCCCGTTGGACCCATGGTAGCACTTGTTTTGTGGTGTAGCGGTCAGAAATGTCGATGTTCGGTGTTTTAGTTCGATATCTTGAGGACTCGGCATTACAGCTTTCGCATAAAGGAGTCGACAGTATGAACATTCGATGATGGGCGATCGACATTTTGATAGTAAACCGTATAATAAATATCTTTTGTAGCACTATCATGATATTCATACAAAAATTTAGACCATGTTAATGCATGCATCACAAGGTGTTTGCTCTTATTTTTAATGCTGGGATCAGGGATATATGGTCATTAAAACCCGGGAATGTACATGCATCTAACCTCAACTGTCATACTAATTCCCAAAACTGTAATTGTGTTTCCCAACCCCCCCCTGTCCTGATGTTGTACCTGTTCAATAACCCAAAACTTGAAATCTGCATTTTTACATTTTAATACGTGTCGATAAAGAGCGTTTGTATCTCTTCTCCTTGTGATGTCATACATGTGTTCATAGATTTTTTGTTTTAGGGTCCACTCCATTTTTTCCACATAATATGCCCAGCATGCTGTACAAAATGCTAAATATGCCACCCCTCTTGTCGTACAATAATGTTTATTGACTGTGTGAAGTCTTGTAATCCTCGGAATCCATAAATCACTACCATGTGCTATAAATGGACATTGTGGGCATCTACCACACAACAGATTTTTAATATTGTTCCTATAAATGTTGAAAGTTGCTAGTATAACAGGTTTTGAATTATTAAGTATTTTCTGAAGGTATGAAATCTGAAACTCAAATGTCTGCCATTATTTAGTATTATTTAGTTACTTCAGTACTTCAGTCCTCAATGATTTGCCAGAAAACCAACTTTTATGATGAACAGACCAAAAATATGTGCAAATATCTGGACATTCTGCAAAGATCTGTGCAGTTGAGAAGTATACGCAAGGCACTTGAGAGGATTCCAACTAGGCCTTGGATATCTCTTGTGGAGTATGGGAATTCATATGGCTGTACCCAAGAATATGCAGAGCAATAGAACAGCACATGGTTCAGTCACACTGAAGCATGAATCAAGGTTTCTCTATTAAGTGAAAGAAAATCATGATCACATGTTCATCATTATGGTATCTGCATTCAAGTTGAGCATATTACTCTGCCAAGGATGCGTCTCATCTCCATTTCTGTATGGGATTTTCACTGGTAGGATATCAAAGCACAGTCAACATTTGGAAAACATCTAGTTTGTGAATGTGATACTGTGATCTTTTTATATGCAGATAATGTTGTCCTGTTTATCTCAAGTCACAGTGATTTCCAGCATGCAATTCAGTGATTCATTACTCAGTGTTAAGTGTCTGTCTTGAAAATCTACACTTCCAAATCAGAAGCCATTGTTCTTTGCTGGAAAAGAGTAAGCTTCCTCCAACAAGAACTTTAATTATTCTGAGATCTTGTTCATTACTGCATATAAAGGAGTTTGAGATTGACTAGTGGATGGGTGCAGCGGAGTAGTGACTCCTGTATTCAATCTACTGAAGTAATGTGAATAAGCTGAGTCATAGAACAAACCTCATAGATTACTCATCAGTCTGTGTCACATTCATCACCTATGGTCATGTTGTTTGGGCAGTGTCTCTTAGGAAGAGATCAATGGAGACAAGTGGCAGAAACAATGGTACTTCGGTGCTTGACAATCTGGAACAATCTCAGACTGCAACATGTTACTTTGTGGTAAGTTAATTAAGATGGTTTAAGAACCATGTTGGGATGTTTCCTGCGTGCCTTCCGTGGGATGTGTCACAGACGTGTTCCACTGGGAGGAAGCTTTGGCCAAAATTCAGGACACATTGAAAGAAATGTATTTCTCAGCTCACCAGAGAATATCTGGACTTCCACATAGTGATGTTGTTTGGAATATGGACGTCTGGTCCATCTTGTCCAGCTTGTTACTACATTTCTTTATCTCTTTAACATTTATTTACCAGGAAGCCCATTTTTAGAGATGGCCCGGGAAGAAAAGATCCAAAAACTATGACACAACATGCAATGAGGACCTATTCAATTATTCTTAAAAATAACATAATTTGTATAACAAGACATAAAATGAGTACTTTTCAGATATTATTACAAATAACATTATATAAATGAAAGTCCAGGGTGAGATAAAAAAGAGATATGCCCATTCTCAGTGGAGGTGCAGTGAGCAAAGCTCTCATGAAATACAAAACATACAATAAGCAATATTTAAATTATTATTAGCCACAATTGAAAGTCAATGTGAAGAGAAGACCACTTGAGATACAAGCTTATTACCCTAGTATTTACATTAGAAGAGTCCAAGGCTGGAAGAAAGAGGCCACAGTTGTTGAGTGCATAGCATAGTAGAGAAGAATGTATTTAGCCAGGAATAGAGCAGGAGCAGATTGAATATTTTGATAGATATTCTTATAGTGTACATTTAAAGGTTGAAAGATTCTGCTTTGCTCTGATTGTTAAGGGTAGGGGTCGAGGACTATAGCTACAGAGAAAGAGCTTAGGCTTTGACCGGCTGATTTGCATGGTTGATTTTCGATGAGATGTTTATTTTTTGATCGGAGAGATCGTTTGGGTAAATAGTTTTGAAATATTGTGCTGAGAGTAGGGCAGACCATAGTTTTGTAGATGATTTTATGAGTCGTTATAAGTTGAAGGAAGGATAGTATTGTGGGAGTTCCAGCCAAATGAGACTGCAAAGATGTATACAGTGATGATTAGAATATTTTGCATTAGTAGCAAATTTAGAAATTTTGTTATCACATATTTCTAGCTTTCATTTTAGAAGTTTGCATGTTCATAAATATTAGGGCACAGTAGAAGAGTTTGGGTAGAAGATATGTTTTGGAAAGGTGCATATAGTGAATGTATATAAGAAGTGTTTGTTCTGATATAGAATTCTGAGTTTCTGATGTATTGTTTAATGCTATTTTGGATAGGTAGATCAACTTTAAGGTGTGCATCTGTATTTACTCCTAGTAGTTGAATATGAGGAACTAATTAAATTCTTATGTTATTTTGTGAGAGTATTGTGGCTTGAGCTTTATTTAAAAGAAGTGTTTTGGGGGTGAAAAGGAGAAGCTTAGTTTTGAAAGGGTTAGAAAGTCAAGTCTCAATAGAGGTAAAGGCATCATGGGGTATTTGTTGAAGATGAGACAAAGTGTTGGAAGAAAAGATCATAGTTGAGTCAGGTCCATATTGTGTGAGCAAGCTCTGAAAGGAGGAGATATGAAAGTTATTTATGAAAACATTTAATAAGAGAGAGTAAAGTAAAGGTTCTTGAGGGATTTCTGTAGCTTTGTGTATATATGAGGAAAGAAAGTCTTACCATTTGACTGCATGTTGTCTGTTAGATAGGCGGCTTGAAAACCATTTGATAAAAATGGAAAAAAGACTAAGATTAGAAAGCTGTTGTAAAAAGTAAAGGATGAGAAACCGTATCAAATGCCTTGAATATATCAAGAAATAGAGAAGAAACAAGTTTATCAGAGTCTCTTGCTTTGCTGACTGCATCCATTAAGGATAGTAAGACAGTAGTGCTACTGTGAGCTGGGCTGAAACCATGCTGTGTAGATGTAAGTAGCTGAGTGTTAAGAAGGAAGTTTAGAAATTGTGTATAGCCACATTTTTGAGAAGCTTTGGAATAAGAGACATTATGGCAATAGGACAGGAGTTGGTAATATCAATAATGTTATCACCTTTATGAAGAGTTATAAGAAAAGATTCTTTCAAGTGATCAATAGGCTGGTGATTTGTATGGAGATTTATCGGGATATGGACTAGGCTTACTTTTTGTTCCAAGGTTAAGTAGTGAAGTAACAGTGGACCAGAATTTCTTGGGATTTTGATTATAATTTTATTTATAATTTTATACAGTAATCTCTTTTATCTATGTTTACATACTTTTAGACCTGGTTACAAAGCTGTCTAAACTTTAGTAGGTCTGAGGAGGTTTTATTTTTTAGCTATTGTTTCCAAGCTTTATCTCTGCTAGTCATTAATTCTTGTCAGTTTGGACAACCAATGATCATGGTCAGTTTGATTCTTTTTCTGTGGCAGAATGCTTTTTAGAATATCCAAAAAATTGTAGTAAAATAATTGACTGCTTCATCTAGAGGTAGTGTTTTTAGCATAGTCCAGTTCATATCTTTTAGTATGCTGCTAAATACTTATTGGTCAAAGTTTGAGAACTTCTGGATAGATTTATAATAATGTTCATTATGACAGTGAGAGATTGTTCTATGGACATAAGCAGGTAGATGGCCACTTGGTATATGAGGGAGAGTGCCAGCCTTAAGGATCTTACTAGGGTCTGTGACCAGGATTCAGTCAAAGACTGAGCCCTGGTTGTTGTTATTATTAAATCTAGTTGGTGTGTTGATGAAACGGGTACATTTAAATTAATTAATTCTAGAGGATGGGAATTTAGAGGCAAAGTTCTCCCAATTAATGTTAACATTCCCTAGGATGATAGTTTCATTTTTTATGGTATTAAAAATCTAGGAAAGGATGTCTTCTACACCTGAAATAGTAAGGCCAGGAGGTATATATATATATATATATATATATATATATATATATATATATATATATATATAAAATACTGTAATACATAGGCTTTTTTCTATTATTTACCTTTAAGACGGTAATGAGAATTTCTTCATTGCAGAAATGTAGTATACGATATGTATATAGGGAATAATATTGTAAGAACTAGGATAAAGAAGAGCTACACCTCCAGCTTTTTTGTATATCCTGTCTGCCTAATTATATTATAAGCAGCAGGGAACAATTCAGAGACTGTTAAGCCAAAGCTCACTAGCAGCTATAACATCAGGAGAATTATGAAATAACCAACAATGAAATTTAGTGATTTTTATTACACATACTGTGTAAATTTAGCATAACTAAGTTTAGAGTTTTAGAGTGGGTTGAGGGTTTAGGAAACATGATAGGACATGGGTTAGAAAGAGTTGAAGATCTAGTAGAAAGGTTAGGACCTGACCTGGGTTGAGCTGGATATCTTCACATTAGGAAATGTTTGAGAATTTTAGGTAATATGATGTGGAGGCTATTACATATTTTTGGTCTAATGGGATGGTACTTTATGTGGGTAGCATTAGATTTAGTCAGGAATATTTTCAGTGTTGGGAGGAGCAGTTGACTTAAATAAGCTGGGAGATATTTTTGAGTAAGTTTTTGATGGGTTTAGGTAGAAGGCAAAAACTGTGACAGAGGCTGACCGAGAGAATATTGTGGTAGGATTTAAGAAAATGAAGTTTGTTAAGATGAGCAGAAATATAGTGACTAAGGAAAGAATCATTATATTTAGATACATAGGACTCATAGTATATGGAATTTTGTAAAGAGTCTATATTGAAATAAATAGATTGAAAGCATAGTGTGTGTGTAAGGGTAGTGAGGGTCTAGAAGAAAGGAGAGTGAGTAAAATGCAACTAGGTTAGTGAATTAATTAGATCACCTTGGAATAGGTGTGAGTTTAGTGAATGTGTTTGTGCAATAGTGCAATGGTACTAGCTATGAGATTGGCTGATGACTTAAGGTGGAAGGAGTTAGTAGGAATTTAAATGTAGGTATATAGTGGGTGGGTGGAAATAGGGGTAGGGTAGGGAAGGGGGCCAGAGTGAGTCTGAACACAGTAAAGTGGAACAGAACAGGATGAACCAGGCCAATGAAACCTTGTATTGGAGAAAAAAAATCATCAAGATAAATCCTTCTCTATGTTCTTTATAGCAGGATTAGACTCAGTATTCTTAAGGTATTTGCTAGGAAGAATTCCTCTTCTTGCCTTACTGTGTAAAATGAGATTTAAAACATAAACATTGTTGTGAGGAAAAACATATATATATATATATATATATATATATATATACTACAGCAAGTTAGAACAACTTGTGTAATTTGCCTATTATATTCAGATACTTTAGATTACTATTTAGATTTTAATTTAGATTGCTCTCAGGTGTTGGGTATTATATGAAGAATGTAAGTTGAAAAATTTATACCTGAAATGAATTTGTAGTTATAAACTGATTATGAGTTATAATTAATTAGATCATAGAGAATATATGAAATTGTTGGGACACTTCTGAGGAGCTAATGTATGCTGTCTTTTAAAATACTCAGTTGGGAAAATAACCACTATAGAAGAGAGACAGCTTTATGGTTACTTTAAAAAGGAGCCAGTATGTTGGCTAACTATTATATCAACATCCATTGACCATGAATTGCCTTGGTACTGTTGTCTTTAAAAACAAGGCAGCCATTAGGAACTGAGTTTATTTATTTCCGTTTCTTTTGCTGTCCAGTTTGTGAAACAGGAGACTATTGTTCTGGCAGGGAAATATGTCTTCATAACATTGACTGTGGGTCTTCTTGATACTGTTGCCCTTATAAATGAGGCATGCAGGAGGCTTGAGTTTATTTCTCTGTTTCATTTACCTTCCAGTTTGTAAAACAGGAGGCTAGTGTTCTGGAAGGGCAATGTGTCTTTGTAACACAAGTAGCATACAATTCCTAGGATGAGTATAGTGGGGATTCCTACCTAATGCTATTTGAGGGAGAAAAGACATCAATCCACATCAGGATAAGTAGTTTAAAAATGGATGGATGGAGGAAACAATAGATGTTTGGGGAGTGCTGCATTTCAGTTCACAGCCAAAGTGCATGTCCATACATTTTATTTTGCTGATGGCTTCTAATACACATGCTTCTGCCATGTTTATATTATTAATTAATTGTTTATTATTGTGTATTATGTGCAAAGTGCATTTATCTCTTCATGCCCCTTATCTTCTAGCTACAAGACTAATAATACAGGTTTATCCACAGTGTCACTGGAGCATCAGGTGTGGTATATATCCTTTTCGACCAAAACAACAAATTCATAAGGATGAAGCTGTTGCATGAATCAAACTATTGAGCTTATGCACTGGTTTGTCAGTTTGACTGCTATTGTGAAACGCAATGCATTTTTATTGCTTCTTTGGGATTATTTATTTGCTTGTTTTTTTTATTAACAGGACCCAAGTGGATTGGCAGAATGATTCTGCTTAGCAATGATCCAGGACAAAGGCTTAACACGTATAAAAACAATCGGTGGCACAAAATGTCATCGGGTCTAAACTATGAAAGTAGACAAAAAATACTAGATGCATATTATGTACCAACTTGTAGCACAAGTCATTCAGAAAAAAAATCAGTTTAAGAACTCAGTGCATTTGACAAAATACAGCTATAAATTGCCACACACTTTCAGAATCTACATGGCTTATAATAGCTTGAAATGAGATGAGATGAGATGAGGAAAGAGCTGTGCCTGAGAGTAGTTTTTGGTTAGTAAATTTATGTTTAAACAATATGATCTGGCACAGATATGGTTATGTTACAACATACTCTGTATCTAAAAGTACAGCTATAGGCCTGCTGGCTATGAGACTCCTGAAAGTTGAGATCTTAATGAAAAAGGGTAAGCTTGTAAGGACAGCCAGTTAGCTAATGAAGCACACCCATATTCATTATGATTACATAATTTATATTTCACTAGAGAAAAAAAGAAATATGTCTTTTTCAGTGACCAGCAGCCATTTTACTATGCCCATTGTATGACAGTGATGTTATCCTAAGACTATGAGATTTATAAATCTAGACACCTTCTGAGTCTTCTGAAAAAAAAACTAAATGTGTTCTGTGAGAATCATGAGATTAAAAGCAGAACAGCATAGTCTAGTTCTGGAATCAGTAATATAACTGCAACAGAGAATTATTTCTCAGTACAACTGTATGATTTGTAAATGCTAGAGAGTAGTCCAATAATACCCTTTTGTATTTGACAAGTAAAACAGGAGGATCTTTTGGATTATTCAGTCAGAGACATGATGGGGTGTGCATGCCATTTTTATGTTGTTACAGACAGGATCATGCTAGTTTTATACACATTTCCTGGTAATTTATCTGCACAAAATCAGTGGATAAGTTTAATAAAGTTCTGATATAGATGGTGTTGGATAGATACAATTCTTTACTAGTGATAAAGCTAATATCCTCATCATTAACACAAGTGTTTGCTCAGGGACTTTCAGAAGACAGATAACAGACACAGCAAATTGAATAAGCCCTAAAACCTTTTTCTTGAGAATACTTGATATGAGGTAAACTCCAAAATAAAAGTGCCAAAATAAGGATGTCAGACATGCCATGTGTTTATCTAGGGTACCTTGTAGAAGTTCACCTGCAAATCCCTGCTGAGTGTGTCTGTTTAGACAGAGGGAATGACTAAGCTGACCAAATGCTTATTTGACATTAATCAAGATACTGCCTGTCAACACTCTTTTGGTAAAGTTAGTATAAACTATTCAGTGGCCATATGTAAAGCACTCAAGAATAATGCTGAGAATGACATAAAGACCACTGAGATTCTTGCACACTGGTATCTTTTAGTATGCTAACTTTTTTAGAAATGTGAGTACTCTTCAAAAGTTAAAGCTGGATGCAAAGTGTTCAGTTTTATATAATTATTTTTTTTTTCATTTATTTGTTGAACTTTACAAACTGTAAGAAAAATGCTTCAGCAAAGTGAACATTTAAGTATCTGATAAAGTCAGAGAAAAATAATACTGCATTACTGAGAGATATTAGTTGAAAGCTATCCTATGTATGTTGGTATTTAACTCAGTAACACTGATCAGTTCTACAAGCTCTTCTATGTAATCTGCTCACTGTTCCAGGAAATGATCAGCATTTTGATTTCCCACACCTGTGTGCCTCTTGTAGGTGTATCAGCTTTTGAAATTATTGTCAGTCTTCCAGTCCTTTAAAGTACAGCTTGCAAAGTAATAAAACTAGTCATTCCAAAAGTTTGTGAAAACTGTAGTCTTTGCTTTTGAAGCTGGCTATGCTGCTACAATTTGGGAAAAAATATACTGTAATGTAAGAAGTAATTGTGTTGCTGAAAAATTATATGGTGCTGCTTACTGTGATGGATTTGAAGTCTTCTTAAGACACTCAGTCTTGCTGGCTGGATTCTGCTGAAATCAAAGTCTGGTTATATTTGCATTCACAGTCTCTTGCATACAGAAACTTGCAGAATATACACTGATGAGAGAATATAATTTGCAGCACCTGTCTTTAAGAGCAGTAACCAATAACTTTTATAATAAACCACACGTACGTCTGTTACAGCTTAAAGTACTGTTCCACTTTACTTCTCATATAGTACAGATGATGTGAGAGATATAACATTTACCTCAGCACAAATGTGTCCCTACCAATACCACTAACATAACTGGATTAATACAGATCGTTACATACAATTTTAGTCATGCACATACATATACATTTCCTCTTGGTATTCTATTTTGGAGAATTACTCATCCTGTAGAAACAATACTGACTGTTGCAGATGCTGACGCAAACTGCTGACTTAATGATATTATTTTTCAGCTTTTATGACAGTGTGAACATATTTGTATCTTTGTATAAGAACATCTGTTCTTGTGCCAAATGCAGAAAAACATGTTTTTTTTTAAGGAAACACATTGTAACAGTGTCATAAACATGTCCTGTTGTCCATTTTTTTATATGCAGAAAAACATGTTTTTTAAGGAAATATATTGTGTCCATTTTTTATATGCAGAAAGGAAACACATTGTCACAGTGTTCTTTAAAAGCAGATTTTGCATTTTTGCTCTTGCATACATCCTGCTTTTAAGGAAAAAATGTCCATTCAGCAGATTCCTTATTTTCCAAGTCACAGACATTTAGTATGGATGCTGATCACATATTACTAAACTCTGTTTCTGCATTTAAGCAAGCTTTATTTATACCTTATTTATGTTACATATTTGTAACATAATTACTTTCAACCTTAAAACCCTGGTGAGCATAATCTTACAGTTACCACCTGCTTGTATATCCTTCAGTTTTACTACCTTTTGCCCATCAATGATGTTGAAATGTATAGCCGTAAACGGCTATATACTCATGTTGCACACTATCTCCAAGAAGTTTTCAAAATCAGAAAATTGTCCACATTTCATATTGATTTTTCCTCTAATGATAGTTTACCTCATTTTTATGCATGAAGCTGGTCCAAGCACTGTGGTCAGAATCTTAATGGGAGAGACATTCAATTGCAAGTGAAGCCCCCTAATTCTGAGTTCTACATAAATTTAGTCTCCAGTCACTACAATTATTCATAAATTGTTTTCTCTGGGCTTCAAGATAGTGTGCCTTACTAGCAGTATGCTAGTATGGTATGGATAAGTGTAGATAGCATTGGGTGACTCAGGATGATGTGCTTTAGCTTCTGTGTAATAGAACCTAAAAGGAGTCATGTAATGGTAATCACTATCTATGCAGACATTAACTCTTGCTCCAATTATTTTGAGAGACATACAATTAACTAGCCAAGATAGATTGTTGTTATAGCAATATTATAGTGATGCACACATTCCATATTGTTCTGTACTCAAATGGTCTTATACAAATTTAATATTAAGACTTTTTAAGTAATATGTATATATATATATATATATATATATATATATATATATATATATATATATATATGTGTGTGTGTGTGTATATATACTTTCTTTTATTGACATTACACTTACCCAGATTCCAAAAGAATGAGGCCACATGTACGAAAGATGAACTTTACAATGACTCAGATCACCAACTGGTATTCATAGGGTAGGTAATCATTTGGTCAACGGTACAAAACAAATAACTGGAACAAATTCTAACCCACCCAAGTATGGGGCTTTGCCCACACCCCCTGCAACTAAATATACCAACTCAGAAATTGCACTACACTGGATAAAAGTGCAAAGTTCACATGGTGGCCAAGTGGATACTTACCCTGTCAATACCTGTCAGTGATCTGAGGCTTTGCAAAGTTCATCCTCAGTGGTCTCATTCTTTTGGAATTTTGGTAAGTGTAATTTTGATAAAAGGAAGCACACCCATATATATATATATATATATATATATATATATATATATATATATATATATATATATATATATATCTAATATATATATATGTATATATATATATATATATATATACCTGAGGCAAATAATACTGAGTCATATTAATTCATCAGAATAACTTTTTGTAAGTGTAAGATAACATATATTTTTAGCAATGCCGAGAGCTTTCTCTTTGAGTTTCATTGTGTCATAGGTGTTTACTAGGATAATGACCAGAAGGGCCTTTTAAAGCCTAGTCATGCATCCCAAATCTCTGACAAGTTCTAGTACCCTTGATAAGTGTAAGCAGGGGGCTTGGGAGGTGAAACATTTACAAGCAGGGGCCTGGGAGATGAATCATTTACACTCTGTTTCCATAAGAGACAGAGGTGCCAAACTGGGAATGAATTTCCTGTTCCTCATCCAATTGTTCAAGTTGCACTTGAATTGGGTTAGGGAGGAACTCTACTTCACATGGACGGGGAGCGTGTTCCACAGATGGGACAGTCTCTGTGATAACATGTTGAGCTATTAAGGCAAGAACTAAATTTCTTTTCACAAACTACCGTAATGAGGATTTGAACTAAGTACCTTCAGATATTAAGTCCACTGCTTGTCACACTGTACCAACTCTAAACTATGTTGCTGGTAAGAAGTTAGTAAGCAGTCCATATTTTGTCTACTTCCAAATTATGAGAGGAAAGTTTTCACATGATAGAAGGCTGAGATCTATGTAGCAGTGTAGAAAACAAACCTACCCTCACATTCACATTATCATACAACACAAAATAGAGTTAAGCTCTCATCAAAGCTACTAGGATTAGTCATAGATAAAACTTAAACAATGCACCATTCTAAGCTGCTAGGCATAATCATAGATGAAAATTTAAAGATAGTCTACAATTCTAAGATACTAGGAGTAATAATTGATGAAAATTTCAACTTCAGCATCAACATCCAATAGTCATTAAAGAAAATGCACCAGAAATCTAGGCCTGTTACACAGAGGAAACCAATTAATTACTGACTGTGGCTGTTAAGAGTGCAGCATCTGCATACCTGCTCCCTAGGCTCCTCTGTTCCATTCAGCCCCTCTTTACATTTACTTAGACTGCATGTTAATTTTAGAACTAGAACCATGTTACAATAAGATTGCAAGACTTCCCCAACAGAGCACACAGCTGTGCATCCTTCTCAGAGCTAAAGTGTATGGAACTATCCAGCCACTCAAGTACTAAGTTTAAAACTGCTAACAAAATTCTTTATCAACTCCAATGAATGTTTTTCCATAAGCCCAATATTAAAATGGTACAGAACCACCACAAAATTCAGATCAATGGTGATTTTCTTTACTCAAACTACATCTTTTAAACTCTGGAATAGTATCTCTTCTTTTCTTTTTTTATTTTTATTCACAGTCTGATAACCAGGTAGGTGAGTAGCTCTATTGACACTTTTCAGTCAAGACCCAGGTTCAAGACAACAAAATATCAGTGCCATATCATATATAAAATAATCAGTGACATTATCATATACAACAAAATTACATAAATCAAAGTACAGTGGAAAGAGATTCATATCAAAGTGACATATCAAAATGGTGTTTCTATTTACAAGATAATTTAGAAGAACATATAATATTTTTGTTTCAATTAACAACAAAGTAAGACCATTTTATCAGACCTCAGGAATTAGCCAGTGGCCGAAAGCATGTGCTCTTAGATACATTCTGCAATTTATTTCTAAGGCTTTGTTTAAATACTTCCCATGTTTAAAGGTTTTTAATGCCAGTAGGTAATCAATTCCTTATAGCAGGCCTCATTCTAAACAGGACTTTTTCTCCAGTGGGCAGTTTAATTCTAGGTCTAAATAGAGGAGGACATATTCTTGACTACTTCTTAGTGAGTAGGTTTGTTCTCTAATTTTGAGCAGCCTTTTAATGGGGTGGGCAGTAGCTAGATGTAATAAGTTTAAATATCAGGCATAGGTAACTTTATTTGTAATTGGTAGCCAATGTGCCTGTTTTATAGAGTGATATGGTGGCAAATCTAAATATTTTATTTTTGGATGGCTGTATTCCATGAGTGTTACACGCTGAGTATAGAGCATACACAACTGTAGAAAGTATGATTTTTTTTGGCTAATGCAATATAACCTTCAGGAGTAAGAAGGTGTGAGAGCCTATAACGTAATTTTAGTTGTGTAAAAAACTTCTGTGGTAATATTTTCTTTGTGAATATTGAATCTAAAAGAAGGGTTTAGAGTAACTCCAAGACATTTTTCCTGTGAATTAGATGGTGCAAGATTACCTTTTGAATCTTCTATGAATTAAGTAGGAAGTGAAAGCAGTTTCCTTGTGATAGGGAATAGCATGCCATTTGCTCTGCTGCTGTCAATCTGAAGATTTTTTGTAATCAGTAAATTGTGTCTGTGTAGCTTTCTGTAGTGAGTGGTGGTCTTTGTCTGCTTCAAGTAGCAGAATATCATCTGCATGAATAATAATTTTATGGTTTGTTAGATAAGTGTGATATCGCTAAGCGACAATGAGACTAGGAGTGGACCAAGGACTGATTCTTGAGGCATTCCAATGTCTCATGCTCTGCTTTCAGATATTAAGTTGTTAGAGGAGATTTGAAAGGATCTGTTCTTGAACCAGGGTATCTTCTAATAATATTCAAATTAGTATTAAAACTTAATGAATCATCAATTATTATACTCAGATCTCTAGTAACATGAACCTTCTGTAAATCAGAAGTATCCAAAACATATGGATCATTAGCATTCCCATGCATAATGCAGGATTTTCTAGCATTAAACTTCATATCATTATTTGTGACCTAAGTTTCCAGATATTCTTGAAAAGAAAATTGGGCTGATATCCCTGAGAATGCATTATTGACTTTTACATCATCTACATATTTAGTCATTGCAAAATTATTATCACCTGGAAAGCTGGCCATAAAATTACCAAATAATACTGGACTGATACTGAATCCTGTGGAGCAGCAGCTATAAATGCCATCGCATGTGACAGAGATTGACCAGTTTTTACTCTATTACTTCTACCAATCAACCAATCAGAACTCCATGTGATCACACAACCATTTACACTATATTTACTCAGTAAAAAATAGTCCTTTAATGAGCATAGTGTAATAGGATTTTGACAGATCCAAATATAAAATGTCAGCTGTTCCCCCTTCTTACAATACTCTCCATAAATGACTATAGACGGGAAGTAGATTTATGCTGCAAGACCTGCCTGTTACAAAACCATGTTGTGTTAAATCAAACCTATCACCCAAGGAGCTAATAATATATTTAGGAAGACCCCACACAAAATATTTTCTTAAAATACTTGTCAGGCTAATTTGTGTACAATTTTCAACAGTACAGTGATTACTACACTTAGGAACTGATACAATATAAGACATTTTTCATATTTGAAGAACATAGCCAGTTTCAAGTGTCTTTTGGTATAGGAAACACAAACAAAGAGAAACCTTCATAATAATAATAAATAATACCATTCATTCCATCATTACCCACAGTAGAATTGCATCTACTCAGACCTAACAAGTCATTTGAACTTAGCCCAAAAAGAAGCTTGCAATCATCTATCACTTCAATTAAAAATACTCTGTTTCCAAATCTTTATCATGCCCTACAAAATAATTTACACAATTTTGGACAGTAACCTGGTATCAGTATAGATGTCATTTCCAACTGAAGTCCCAAAACCTGAATAAGCATCCTTTTTCTATTGCTGCAAATGGTTAATGAAAGTCTTTTTTCTTATCTCAGTAAGATTCAATAATTTCTTGTAGTCTTTCATACTTAACCTAATTAATTCCTCTAACTTATTCCTCAATATTCTAAATTTAACCACACACTGTTAGACGGCAACCCTCCGTCTATGTAAGCAGACTTGTGCAGATGAAAGCGCTTAACACACTAGCATACTGGATTTACTGGATTTATTGATTTTCGGAGAGCCTTGTTATTAAAATACTTTTTCCTGGTTCAAGTCGTGTTCACTCGCTGCATTATTAATCATTACATAGACGGTGGGTTGCCGTCTAACAGTTTGTGGTTAAGGTGTCGTTTGAGTTTTATATTCTATCTAATATTCTAAATTTAGTAAAATATTACATGCCAGGCTTTTTCAATTTTTTTTCCCACAAAATCTGAGTTTGTCAATGTAACTTTTGCAAGGAACTATTCCACCAAGGAGATTTATAGCTTTTAGACTTATTAGAAAATAAATACACACAGTTGTCAGTCAGCTTATACACAAAACATAAAGCCTGCTCCAACCTCCCATAATGCTAACTGCACAAACTATTTCTTTCCAGTTCCAATTACATATTTCATGTCTTATCTTTTCATAATTTGCTCTATAAAAGGCATAACTGGTCAGTTGATCTAACATTGACCAATAAGCACAAACTAGCGAAAAATGACAACTAGATACAAGAGAAAACTGCAGATGAACCACACTGGTCTACTGCACAATCTAATTTAATAAAGTGCTTTTCATCTTGCTTAATTGCAAGACTTCCTCAGATAAAATACATTCATTAAAACCGAAGTCAAAGTTAAATACACATTCACTACAGTCATATCATATTGCAAAAATAAATAAAAACACAGCTATTCAAAAAACATTCCCTTTTAGTTAACCCTTTTTATAGTACATGTCAAATCTAAGATGAAACCCTTATGTTTAAAACCAAATAGAAATATCATAGAATAAGCATAAAAGAACTCATAACAAATAATTATATAAACAAACCCTTATTCAACTATATTTTTATCTACATAAGCTTTTTAATTTGAGTACACAAAAAATGGAACATGTTTCATTCAACCCAGGGTACTGGTAGGCATTAGTACGAGTTGCCAAAGAAGTTCTAATCTTTCCAACAATAGTGTTTCTGGACCACCTCTACTATCAGACATAATACATTCAATTGCTCTAAATTTAAAAATGTGCTGTAGGGTACTGACTAATGTGTCTTGCTAGGGCATTCTCCTGTTTCAATCTATTAATGCTGTAAAGATGTTCATAAATTCCTTCTCTAAGTCTTCTTTCGGTCTTACCGATATACTACAAGTATACTTGGCATTAGAATTGAGAATGAGAATCATAAACACTAAGGAATGGTATTATATAGGTCATATAATCTGGTTACTATGTATAGTGTGAATGCCCAAGAAATATATTCCATCTTGAATAAAAACTGGGGTATTATTCAAAATGATGTTATGGTGAGACATACGTTACAAGAATCACCACATACCATTTTCAAACGTGGCCCCAATTTAAAGAGTTTTTTTAGAAAAAAATTCTACAACTTTTACACATAGGACAGGAATGTTTAAATGCTGTATGTGTAATTTCTGTAAACATATAGATGTTGGACAGATCTATACCATTAGGGGGCAGAAATATAGGACAAAAGCTAAACTTGATTGTCAGTCTAAGCTTGTAGTATATGCTTTGCCAGAGATGGCCTGCATCTGTCACCTCTGGGCTTCCAGATACTGGCCAGGGATCTTGTCACCCCTATAGTGCCTTTTTTAGGCGGTGTTCGAAAGACCAAATTGCCATCATAACAGCTATAAACAAATGCAATCTGATGGTCATGCTGCTCAACGCTAGACGTCTAAATCTCAAACTGCACTCACTCGAAGCACTCCTTAAAATAGAGAACATCAATATTTGTGCCGTAACAGAGACCTGGTTCAAGGCAGCAGAAAGCACCCCTGCACTATCAGACTATAACTCATTCCACACTTTCAGCCCCAGAACTTGGACCGAAGCATCAAAGGCAGTGGTGTTTCCATATTCATAAAAGATGTGCACACCTCCAGACTAGTAGCCCAACATAACTCATCTGAGATGCTTCAGGTGCAGCTAACATTGGGTAAGACAGTGATTCAGGTCATAGCCTGCTATAGGTCCCCAACCATGTCCCAAGACTCACACATCATGTTCCTAAGCACCCTGGAGAATATTAGGGTCCAACCTAACAGTCTCATACTGGGTGACTTCAACTACCCCTTCATTAACTGGGAAAACTACTCATGTACCAATACACTTGCCCAACGTTTCCTGGAATTCATTAATTCCAATGCTCTGGACCAGCTCGTCCTTGACCTGGTTATTACTAACATGGGTGATTGTTGCTCTACACCAATAGTCAACTCCTCCCTGGTTTGATCAGACCACAAACTAATCACCTTGGAAATCCACATCACTCACACCCACCTCACCCCCCACCCCCACCCCCACCCCAGCAAAGATAACCACCATGAAAAGCTTCTCCAAAGCTAATTTTGGGCACCTAAAAACAGTGGTGGTTAATTTCACAGCACCCATGCAAATTCAGATCAGTTGCATAACCGCGGAATCATACACCAATGCCATACCCAAAAGAACCCAGATGCTCTCTTCCATAAAAAAAAAGAAGCCAATCTGGTGGTCCCCTGTCATAAACAAGCTCTACAACAGAAGGAGGAAACTGATGCAGAATAAGGTGAAGTCACAAGACTGGAAAAACTGCCTTATCAGCCTCAGCAAAATGTTGAGATCCTTCATCAAATCCTCTAAAGCTAGCTATGAAAACAGAATTGCAGCAGAGAGCAAAGAAAACCACAAGGCCTTCTATAGTTATGTAAAGAATTTCCACGGCAATACCCAGATTTTCTCTGAGCTACTGCAAAATGGTACCTCCTATACTGAGACAACAGATATTGCCAATATACTGGCCGACAGATTCAGTGCCAACTTTACCCCTCCCCCCAAAGGGACCAATCACAATACCAGTAGATTGCCAGGCACCCAGTATTACTGCTGCACAGGTTAAAACAGCACTGTCCAAGGCCAAGAATACAGCTTCTATGGGACCTGACAATATCCCTGGCTGTGTTCTACATGAACTGAAGAATGAACTGGCATCTCACCTGTGTGCCCTGTTCAGTCACAGCCTCACCTCAGGCTTTGTCCTTACCAAATGGTGCACTGCTACAGTCATCCCTCTCCACAAAGGAGGAGTGACTACAGACCCTGGGAACTATCACCCCATTAGCCTGATGAGTCTGATATGCAAAACTATGGAACACATCATCATGGACCTAATAAACAAGGATATAGGGATTCTCCAAACTCTAGATCCCACACAGTTTGGTTTTATGAAGGGTAGATCATGCCTGCTCAACTTAGTGGACTTCTTTGAGTCAGTCTCCAGAGCTGTGGATGAAGGCAAGGTGTTTCATACAGCCTACCTTGATCTGGCCAAGGCCTTTGATACCATTCCCCACTCAGGAATCATAGAAAAACTCACTAAGCTAGGCATCAACTCCTATATCATTAGGTGGGTTGCAAACTGGCTCACAGGTAGAACCCATAGTGTGAAAGTAGCTGACTCCAAGTCAGACTGCTGACCAGTCACAAGTGGAGTCCAACAGGGTTCGTTCCTGGGTCCTCTCCTGTTTGGTGTATACTTCTCTGATGTCCAGGCTAGCATGAAGGGACTCTGGCTGACAAAATACGCAGATGATTGCAAGTTGGCAGTTATTATTAACTCCTCAAGTGATGTTGACATCCTACAGAAAGGCCTCACTGAGACCAACGACTGGTGTCAGAACCATGGCCTTAAGCTCAATGCCAGAAAATGTGTTGTCATCCCCATTGGGAAAAACCTGGTTCCCATGAATGACCACATCAATGGTAGTCCACTGAACACAGAAGGCATTATAAGAGATCTGGGAACATGGGTTGACAGCAACCTCTCTTTAGACCACCACATTGACACTGTGATCACAAAGCCCTTCTATGTCATTACTAAGGGTTTTGCATCCAGGAAGAAAGAGGTCATTGTCTCCCTCTACTATTCCTTCATTGGGCCAATCATTGAGTAGAATGCCTCATTTGGCATGTACCTCACTAAACACCTGAAACAACTGGAGAGGCGCAAAAGTACCTCACAAAGAGGATCCTAGGCCTTAAACATTTGTCTTATATGGACAGACTAAAACAACACCAACTATTCTCTGTCTCATATTGCCTACTTAGAGGCAATCTCTGCTTGACTTACAAAGCCATGTCTGACCCAGCTCTGTTAGAAATGCTGCATCTAAAGAAATCCTAATCCCTCCACACCACACACTCCAGAAACTTCAACCTCATTACCACAATCAACAGAACATGCTGGACAGACAGGTTCATAACCCAGAAACTGCCCATGCTATGGAATACACTTCCTATACATGTCAAGCAGAGCACATCACTGGCCCTCTTCAAGAGAAATCTTGATGAGTGGATGGGAAATAGAAAATTCACCCCAGGGATCACTCCAGTGGCTTTACTCGACAGAAGCACTGGGAACTAAGGTCAGGTGGCACAATACCAGGGTAATCCTATGGTCTAGGCTTGTAAAGGTCCCAGGGCCATTAGCCTAGTACACACCTATGAACCTATAACCTTTATATCCTGGCAAGTGCAAAGGTGTATTTTTATCAGAAAACCAAGTCTCAGCTACTATGAAAAAGGATACTAATCACCCATCACCTTTCCTCCTGAAAACTGAAACTTGTTTTAGTTAAACTTCTGACATTACATGAAACAAATTTTGCACATATTTTCTGACCTGTCTTACAAATATTCCTGACAAAACCTAAACTAAAAAACAGTCTTTAACTTTCTGTAATTTACCTTTTAAGGATCTATTTCCTATATGGCTAAGGTGTTGCATACCAAGGCCAAATAATTTCCTTCATATATACTTTTCCTCCCAAATATACACATATTCATGCCATACAGACAACAAATACTTCTAATAATATTTGTAAAACTCCTTGGCATCTTAAGTGAAGTATCATTAAAAGCATCAATTGAAATGACATCACAAAACACCAAGTAAAACTTTTTCTCCATACTCAGCTCTGCCATCTGCTCGATATAATTTGTAAAAATTCCCTCATTTTTTTAGGTTCATAGATTAGTACTAAGCTAAGTGCCCTTGTGAGCCATTTTAAGCCTAGCCAATTATCCCTTGTGAGACTCAAACTTTGCACCTTGTGTTTGTAAGGCAAACACCTTAACCATTAGGCCACCCTCCTCCTAGTTTTCTTACATCCCAACAACCAAAAAAAAAAAAAAATTTCAGGGCAACCAGAATAGGAAACATTCTAGCCCCCCCCCCCCCAAAAAAAAAAAAAAAAGCAAAAAAATGCAATACTATTCTTATTTTTCCCAGGATTAAATTTTTAACATGTCTTAACACAGAGTCCCCTATCACCAAAACTTGCTTTTTCTTAACCAAAATATCAACCACATCTTCCTCATTTGACACACCCACCAGTGACTCGCTAGAGCCACCCATAGCATTCCTTCTCTTCTTTACATCCCTCGCTTCCTGTGATATAACTTATAATTCATCACACACAAAACCCCTTTTCTTTCCTCTGGATACCATGTGATCATCAGAGCCAGAAGAGACAACATTTCCCTAACTACCACTGACCCTATCTAATCTCTCATTATGGGTATGAATTAATTACTGGGATAAAGTGACAGTGCCTATTATCCAGTCAGGCTTCAGCAACAGCCCTATCACAAAACACACTAGACCCTTGTTCCACAACACAGATGTTTGAGTTTCCCTATTTTTAAACACTTTAACTACAGGAAAGAAAACACTTACTATTTCTTTACCATCCCTTAACCCGTTATTAAAGTATACACATTTTGTACAAGTACATACAACTGTATCCCAGCTCTCAGTGGTGCAATCCAACATATTACAAACAGAACACCTATGTAAAAATCTATGATCCAACAAATGTTCTAGAAAAAAAATGATCCATTTTTTTGTATCCTACCAACAAAATGTAAGACAAGTTTTGCAACAATGTATGAAACTGTTCTTCTCTCCTACCACTCCTAATGTGCTTAACACACAAAGATGCATAAATGCATCTTGCAACTTTATGTTGATGCGAAATGCACAATTATGTCTGCTCCAACGTGGCCACTTATGTGAATTGAATTAAAAAGCCTTAACATCATCCTATAATGGGACAAAGACATACAAGAACCCAGTGCAATACACACAGGGGAACTTAAAGCATCACTAGCTCTTACAAGAACTCAAGCAATTCAAAGTATTCCTGTTTATTGCTGAGAGAAACACCCCAGCCCTTAAAAGGACTCTAGGGAAAAAGAGGGAGGTACTCCACTCTCATCTGCTCATGAGAAAGGAATTAACTATGTCCTATAATAGGACAAGAAAGTATCCCCAGCACTTACCAGGACTTGTGATTCAAATTATTCAGTTTATTGGTGATAGAAACACTCCTACCCTTAAAAGGGTCTCAGGGAAAAAGAAAATGGACCACACTCCAAAGGACACAATAAAATGAAGCAGTTACTCCACTTCAATACATTCGGGATTTTAGGACTAGGCACCCTTGGGAGTCATAACTGGAAAGTATACATAACAGTTCTGCTTGTCATATCAACATAAGTCTTAGATACTCATCTTTATTTAGAAGAAAAAAATGCTCCTAGTTTTGTTGCACAGATAGATAAGGTCTTAACTGCCCCAACAGATCAAGTTTTGCTTAGTGCTCCAGCACTGGAGCAACAGTTAAATAAAAATGACAGTGAGCAGGTGATGAATCTCTTCCACTCATGGAGAAGGAGCTGATTTACTTCCTCTTCAGATGCACTCTCTTGGCTGAACCATTTTCAAATGTAGTCCCCTATCCAAATGGACTTGAGTTCAAGCACTGCCAATGTCTGCTTGTACTTCAGTTCACCAATGCAAAGGAGCAGCACCATGCAAGCACCATGGATTAGTCTACTGACTATGACATCAAGACTGTCAGTCAAAAACATGAAGCTACTGGACTATCAAAACCATAATCAATCAGCAGCAATCCCTACATTATAGCTACAAACTCCAGTAGCAATTCCTGCTGGTAGCGCATTTTATTTTGTGAGAAGGAAATCTGTTAATAAGCATATAGAATATCAGGCTAGATTTTCATGGTGGATTGAAAATTCAAGAAAAGGAAAATGTTAATTATAGTTTTGGAGGAAAGGAATAATTTTAGCTGTGTATTTTTAAATTCACTTTACTATATACACCAGTAGTAGTAGTACAACCATAAGGAGATTATGTCATATAAGATGACCTATGAGTTTTCATTTCTTTCTAGCTGATAGAATTGAGATTTTACATTATATAGTTATTAAAAAGAATAAATAATTGGGTTTTATGAATAATTTAACTTGATTTGTTTTTGCTTCTTTATGTTTGTAGGATATAACAGCATGAATCCAGCTTGAAAACACTAATGTGACAAATGAAAAAATCTATTTTTTTATTATTATCACAGGCCATGTTGTCTCAAGCTAAAAGTGTCATATTGTATGCCTGTTACTTAATTAAATGTTAACTTTTATGTTTAATAAATATATAGCTTCTGTGCACTAGATCCATATGTATTGTCTAATGATAAACTGTCCACACCTATTGATATTTCTACTGTCTCCTTGCTTTGACCAACATTTTGTAAATTATTATAGCAACTAATTACTATCCGAGTTGTTGTTAGTTTGAAAATCAGTGTCCAGTAAAACAATAACTACAGAGCTCTTTTAAACATTGCTACTAGAACAAACATAAGGACAAAGCAGACAGATGCATGACATTTTGACATGTATTTAATTATAGCTAACTACACAGAAAAGCACTTAGAAATGATTACACATATATGAGTGGTTGTATTGCCATTACTGCTTTTGCATGATGAATTGCAAAAACCTAAATGCTGTTAATGTTTTTGCTTTGCATTTTCCATTGGAAATAACACAAAAACAGCCACATATAAACTAGTCCCGTTGTAGCTGCCCAATATAAGCAGTTTTAGAGTAAACTGCGCTGCAACTTCTTCCCTTAAGAAGTAGTTAACTGATAGTTTAGTGAAAGACATCCATTTTAAGTAGAATTGTGTGCAGTTAAGTATAATGAGATATTTCAATTCTAACAAAGCATGCAACATAAACTTTAGAAGAAGACTACAAGGGCCAGTTGAGTGCACCTTGATTATTATGTTATTGCATAAATTAGACATAACTCTCATTAATTATTCTAGTATGTAAGAAAAATGAATAACAGGGAAATTAGTAATTTAGCCACTTTACGTAAAAGACAAAAGACAACATGAAAAATAAAAGAAACCATACAATAAAAACAGAATTGTACATATTTAAACAGTAATTAAATAACTCCAGCTAAATGACCTTGTCAACAGAAGATGAAAGAAAAAGATAATATAATGTAAAAAACAATAACTTGAAACAGCAGTGAAATTAACTGGCAGCAATTATCTCAAACTTTTAAATTCATTGAATTGTAACATATTTTTATACAATAAAGCATTATGTCACCATGAAAATGAGTAAGCCATTTAACCTTATTACCTAATTTAATGTTAAGCAATTTTATTTGAAAATGTTAATGTTTAATACCAGGCAACACTTATTACATGTCTAATAACTAAACTTAGCATATTTAATTCAACTTTATAATTTGATATGACTCCAGAAATGAAATATATTTCATATGGAAGAGACAGACTTATTGTTAACTTCTTCTGTATGAAAAAGTCAAGATATGGATAGTTATACAAAATTTCTGTATAGTAACCTGAAGGTTCAACAATTTTGCATCTGTTTTAATTTTGGTCCACAGTACAGTGAGCATTTATAAGAAAGCAAGAGCCGTCTCTCATCTTCTTACCTTAATGTGTCAAAGGGTTCAATTCCTCTGCCTTTAGCTGCAAGAGATCTTACCATAGAGTATGATTCTCTTTGCTTCCTTCTTTGCTTCACAGACAGGTGATTTTCTTCTTGTGTGGCTTCACAATGTGTCCCCCCTTTACTCTGCCTTCATCTCTCCCTTTTTTTAACTCGTGAACCACCTATATTTGGGCATGCCCATGTCTCACTCACTCTTGTTGTCAGTTCCTGTTTCTGTGAGACGAGCAGTGTACATCGTCCTATCCTTTCCTTCATCATTGTCTATAGCTCGTGTACTTTCTTCCTTAGATTCCTTTCAATGAATAATAATAATACTATTATTATTATTATTGTTGTTGTTATTATACCTAGCCATCATTTAAATCATTTCAGTGTGTTCCTCTTTTGTGCCGTGAAATATAGCATTTCCTTCTTTCTTCTGTTTAAGTAACTGTCTGCCTCTTCTACATCTGTGACATGACCACACCCTTGCATCTTGGGTAAAAATTACAAATACCTAGATGCTACTAGTCCTTGGCATAAGTAAAGCTTGGGTATGTGATGCATATTAATATCAATTGCTTATGATTAAGTGCCTCAGATTAGTAAAGCCTGAAAAATGCAAATCTCTGAAAATGTCACCAAAGTAAAAGTGGATGAATCAGTTTGCAGTATAGTTGCACCCATACCATATGAGACCAGATGGTGCTGCTCTTGTGGTCAAAAACAAGAGTTCATGATGCTATACCACTGATGGCTACAACAAAGATGACCATGCCTTATCAATGTTTATAGTGTTAAGTACAAGTAATGGCATACGTGCAACTTCTGTGACAGGTCTCTCCCACCAACCATCCCTGACCCGTCTCCGTCATCTACTGTAACAGTAAGACATCATGATCTTTAACACACTCCCTTACTATACTGCTGACTGCTAGCTAAGGTAGCTTTTCTAAGAATGTTACAGCCAACCTTTTTCATAGCATCTCTCTGTTACCTCTGTAAGCCTGTTTGCTAATATCTGTACAGTCTCATTGCAATGGTGCCAACATATACCATAATATGGACCTTCCCCTCTATATTGTTGGCAGTGTGTAACACATCTCTCATGCTTTGCTAATTCTAAGAATGTTTTCACCATTATCTGTTCCAATATGCCTGATATGTTAACAAACAATCCACTTGGTCACTGAAACTTCAAATACCAAAGCCCTGTTCTCCCAACAGAGACTCCAAACTCCTTCATTGTAATTTTTTACCTTACATATATGAAAATGGCTGCAGTTGGGATAGGGAGGGTGCTCTTTCTAACTGTAACTTTTTTCCTAATTATAGTGCACCTAGTCCTCTGCACTATTTAAAGTTATTTATTCTTTAAATAATACAATTCCTTGCTCATCCATCTTATACCATTGGTAGAAGAAAGCTGCACTATTCTGCCTCTTTCATCCTCTACCCTCTCCAAAAATGACTGAAATCTTATCCCCCACTGAAGGTGGTATTGGCTTCTGCATTTTCATGTCTATCTCTTTTTCCTTCACTATGAATTCCTGTTGTCTGAATCTGTATCTTCAGCTTAGACATTGCCATTGTCTTCTCATTCAAAGCTACACTTTTCTCCTTTCACCTTACTATGTGAAACACCAGTCAGACATTCTCCTTCCATAAAATCTGCTCATGGCCATCTGGGTACAATTGATACTGCAGAAATGTTCTCTAAGAATAATTATTTAAATATTTTTGCTGTTAGTGAAAGCATTTCTAGTTGCACCCCTAAAATGTCCATTATTCCCCCATTTTTTTTTTTTACAAAAAAATGCATGGTGCTATGAAAAGTGGCCCCTTTACATTATGAGTAATTTAGAATGTATCACGTCATTTTGACCACAACCCTTAATAGTACAATCGCCAAGACATACACAACTGGTCCATGTGTGATCCAGGAGTGTAACACTGTACTAATGACAACCACCTGCTGTAGCAGATGGAGTCATTAGGAGTCAGAGAACGTCACGGTGTGGAGACAGCATCTGACTTTTTTAAAAGCAAATAGTGTACTGGCTGTGGCCCATCAATGATTACAGGAATGATCAGGAAAGTGTGGTTGTTTCAAGGAGAAAAAAGAGAAAGTTTAGTGCGGTATCTATCTATAGGTAAGTTAAAAACTAGCCCCTTCCAATGACCACAAAAAACACTGATCAATTTGTTTCAGTATTAAGCTATTATTATCAATGCCTATATTACAAGATATACTGTAAATATATATAAATATATATATATATATATATATATATATATATATATATATATATATATAAATAGGTTTACTATTGTTTCTTCGAACGGCAAAACACTTGCCATTTGAAACAACGAATAGTAACACCAAAAATAACATAAACGAGCAGTGACACTGTCGAACCAAATGCCTGACACATTTGATTCGACATTATTGCCGAAAGCAGCACGTGATAACCATATAGGAGCTGATGTGAATCAGACTCCTATACGACATATCATGGTTTTGCAGGGGGGCAAGCCCCCTGCACCCCCCCATGTGGGGGGCTGTGCCCCCACACCCCCCTACTTATATATTCTAACTCCGAGATCGCACTACAGTGGGGATATTGATGAATTTCCAATCCCCACTGTACCATGATCTCCTTGCAGATAGCCGAATTACACTTCTGCAAATGCAGTAGTGTAAATGCATAAGTGTCTTCGACTATCTCATCAACTATTGTTTGTGCGCTCGACATTCTGATTTTCAGCACACTGCTGCCAACAGAATGTAGTTTGCACAAACAATAGTAAACCTATATAATATATATATATATATATATATATATATATATATATATATATATATGTGCGTGTGTATCTACTGATCTATATTTATACATGTGTTTATGCTGCCTTTGAACTCATGAATCTATATTCTACTTGGAGTAGTTAGAATGCAGTTTCGCCTTCATGGACTACATTAATTCCTAGAATTAGTAATTAAATGTGCACTAAATATACTCACAAAACAAGATACTGTACACAGCAAGTGTCAGCTGAGCGAAAATCTTGAAGATAAGCTCCTTATTGATATTTTCTATAAAATCATTTTAGGTATCATGCTTGACTGGTCTTTTTGTTTTTCTGTAATCAGACACAGTGGGGAAGGAATTATGTAACTATAAAGCAAAGATATCCACAACTGTTATCTCTGAGCACTAAAGAAAGAAAAATAAACTATTTGGAAAGTCTTACAAATAAATGTCCAAGAGTCAATCATCCGTTGCAGCCACAAGTGCATTATTTTCATCAGCTTGCATATATTTCATAAAAATGCTCAAAGGTAGTTACTAGACATGCACTGCAGAAACACACTGAGGCACTTAGGCCAATTTCTGCAGAGCACTATCCAGTTAAGTGACCTGCTGAGAGTCAAACAGAGAGAAAATGAAGCCTGAGGGACTCAAACTGTTGACTATGGAAGGCATAGCGCTATCAGCTTATTGACCAATTTTCTGACAGACTGCTCGGCTAGTTTTTTTTTTGTACTGCACTGATATGCTAGCCTAATTCTCAACAATCAAACATGATTATATTTTGCATAAGTTTGTTACTCATAGTCTTACTAACTTTAGTTTCTGAGTCATAAGGTATCCAGCAATCCTCATGAAAGTAGGCAGGGTCATGCTTTCAGTATGTACATTTTATAATAATTAAGTACTCAGAAATATTTGACTGGATGTAGGTACATTTCAGGACCCTTATCCATAATTCTATGTCTGCAGGTTAGAAGTATGTTTCAGGTCTAAAACACAATGCAGAATTTCGATGTCACTTTATGATTACTGCAAGAAGAGTGTTTAATCTGTTTGGAATGGCTTGCATTGAAGTTTTCATCTTCACTGATTATATTCATAATATGTAACTTGGCTCATAGGAAAACATTTGTAGGAGATGTTTCTAGATAGATAGATAGTGACAGACAGACAGAAAGAGAGAGATCGGCATGCATATAGATTATAACCACTGTATTACCAATGCATGCACAAATACACTCTTTTTCTATTTAGATATGTATAGGTGTGTGTGTGTGTGTGTGTGTGTGTGTGTGTGTGTGTGTGTGTGTGTGTGTGTGTGTGTGTGTGTGTGTGTGTGTGTGTGTGTGTGTGTGTGTGTGTGTGTGTGTGTGTGTGTGTGTGTGTTTGCGTACACACGCGCATGTGTGCATGAGTGTGTGTTTATCTCCTCTCTCTCTACATATATAAAGAGAGCAATATATATATATATATATATATATATATATATATATATATATATATATATATATCAAGCTAATCAGACTATCTCTCTGTCTCTTTCTATAGATAGATAGACAAATAGATGCCTTCAGTAATGAACAATCAATATTCTGAAACATTAACAGCATTATTGTCGATGCAGGAATGTCAGCTACACAAAATAGAGAGAAATGCAAATTAAGGTAAACCTATTACTAAAGCAAAACAAAGAGCTTATTTTTGTGATTGTAATACAAAAACAAAACAACCATCGATGACATATGTTAACATGAGAGGCTTTGCACCCACCAGCACCCACATTCCCAAACCAATAGTATGAATATCTATATTACCCATCTAGCTGCCTCTCTCTATATAGATATGTATATGTATCTATATGCATATATTTATATACATAGATAAATATAGATACATAGATATAGATAGATATAATGATTATTTAGAATACAATAGCTGTCATCCGGTATATGTTAAGAAAATATAGTTAAAGGCCAAATGGTTAGGTTAGCTAGGATGTGCTCTGAGAGGGAAATATGTATGAGAGAAATGGGGGACCCTCGTAAATTTTTTCATAGAATGGGGATACCCCACGGAGTGTATTCACAATATATGTGGTCAAGTTATGGAAGGATGGTATTTGAGATATAAACCCCTTTTAGGGGTACCCATGACTGCGGATGTTCCAGGTGACAATCTAGTTGGTAACATGAGGTTTGTTAACTCTAAGGTCCTGACAAATGGGGAAATAAGTAGTAAAGTAAGGGACATCATGAACAAAAACTGGGTGCTATTCAATGGTAACATTGATATTTTGGGAATAGAACCTTCCTTTTCTATATAGAAGTAATTACAATTAAACATTTTTGTTAGAGCACCCTATTACTACTCAGAACAGGACCAGTAGAGGTACAGTGAGGTGTGGTTCTTGTGAGTATTGTGAACACATTTTGCAAGCACAATTTTTGGTTATAGGTGAACCCAAGTTGAAAGTAAATCTGGCAGCAGGGTCCTGTGGGTCCAGTGGAGTAGTTTATATAGTAGTCTTCCACGAATGCCAACACTATTATGTGGGCAAGACAGAATGGACCTTCAGAAAGCGAAGATATGAGCAT
The DNA here is from genome assembly GCF_019279795.1 of Protopterus annectens. Taxonomy (NCBI): domain Eukaryota; kingdom Metazoa; phylum Chordata; order Ceratodontiformes; family Protopteridae; genus Protopterus; species Protopterus annectens. The sequence continues at coordinate 1,511,532,547 of NC_056733.1, forward strand.
CTATACGCAATGATATGACAAGATTAGAACAATTCCCTGTATAAACATTTGAAGAAGACTCCTACATGTAATAAGTTTCTTTTTGGCATACTAGGCATTGTAGAAAGGGACTCCCAGGGGTGGGTTTTGGAAAAATAAATTATTTAAAGCTGAACTTAGTTGGCAAATAAGAATAAATGTCACTGTGACACCAGGTATAAATGATGCCTGTTCAATCATGCCTATTTTAAAATACTAAGCTCTAGTTTTATAATTATTAGACAAGAATTAAGCATGTAACTTTACATTTTTTTCAAATAGTGTTTTTAAGTTGTGATTAGTGGATTTGCACTATTTAATTGGTGTTAATTTTTAAATTAGACAGTTCTGAAGAAGTCCTGTGATCCAAAATGAAAGCACTTGACTGTTCGTGTATTTTTGTGGCTTAAAATTTTTATACAGCGTACTCCTGGTTGTTTTATTTGGATACAGCTTGTGGATGCTGTTTTTGTTCTGTGTTGAGCTTGGGCACTTGTTTCACTGTTTTGTACTTCTTACCATTAAAATGTTTTCATATCACTGCTGATTTACAACTTCACTTTCTGAAAGACACACAGAGAATGAGAGGCGTAGTCAGGAGACAGGATGGAAATGATCAGTTCAGAGGACCAGTGTCTGCAATAGCATATGAGATGCATTTAGTAATATAGCTATATATGTGAAAAAAATCAGATGTCTGAAAATATGAGTTGTCATTATCATGTAAATGCAGACATTCAACATAGTCAGTATTCTTTGCTCAGCTGTTAAACAATGTCATCTTGTTATATTATTTATGTTATACTATATAAATAGGAAATATACATTTAAATGGAAAGCCACTGAAAAAAAATAATAAAATCATAACTGAGTGCAAATTCTCTTGGGCTATAAAGGTAGTTATGTCAGAATTCAAAGCATATACCTCATCTGAAAGCTTAAAAAATGGATGTCTAAAAGCTTAATGCAGTAAAAACAGACCCTATGATTTTGAAACATTTCAACCACAATTTTGGCATAATTGTGGCAACATATCCTCTATTTACTGTGATGGGTGATGAGCTATGATGCTCATTAACAATGAATGTGGACGGGCAAATCTGGGCAATGAGCAGCTCATTAAAAATCATGGCTGCTGCCTGAGCGAGGACTGCAGAAAGACTATATAGGACCATGCTCATGGTTAGGGAGCTTAGGATGTTTGGCGCAATCTCATATGCACAGCTACAGCAAGAGAGAGAACGTATGTAACAGCCATAAAGTTCATAAAGCATGTGTACTAATCTAGTTTTTGATGTAAATATAACCTGTAGGAGGTAATAAGGGAATTATGATTAAGCTAGGGGGTAGTAACCTCAGGGAAGTTAAAGACAATGGGAAAGGGGCAGTGAAGCACACAGGTATAAATATCAGCTAACTGAAGGTAAAAAAATAGAATATAAAATGACACATAATGGGTGTCTGTACTGCAAAAGGCCCTTTTGCATATCAGTCCAAAAGCTAACTTATTGACTTCTCTGACTGTGTCTGAAGTATATTCTAATAATACTAAAAATCCTGTAATGTTTTACATTTTTCTTTAGCCTTGGTTTGCATGTGCCTCTTTATCTAGCATTCTATTGCAAGTACACATATCTTTCCTTTGCGAAAGGAACATTCTGTGTTTCTGCACATCTCATGCTTAGCCAACAAGATTATCTTTTCCTTTCTAATGAACTGTCTTTCCCTGAAACTGAATCCATCCATGAAAACACATCTGACACTATATTTTAGATCTGTTATTCTACCTTATGCCTAACAGCTACTCAGGACACCACCACTGGGGTCTATTCTCTCATCCACATGTAGTTTTGTCATTGTCATTCATTGCAAGGAGAAGAAGTGAAATTCTGACTCCTGTACCTTATGTAGCATGCGCAAACTGTCTCACAATGATGCTCAGCTCATCTGCAAGGCTGGTACTGGCTGAAGCCAATACATATGGAACAAGGCAGCTCATATCAGTGCTATATAATGAGCAATGCTATTTCTTGTTTGTTGTACATGAGTATCAGCAGTGCTCTTCATGACCTTCTGCACATAGTGCATTCACAAAAGATAAGTCATTTGTAAACCGTAGATGAGCATGGGTCAGGCTTGTTTAATTTTGAACAGATTAAGCTTGGAAATGGAAGTAAGGGAGGGGATGAAAAGAGGAAACAAGCATAGAGAAAAAGAGAAAGTGAAAAACTAATGAATGAGTAGCAAAAACATAGCTTGTGAGTATACTGTAATATGCCCAGGTTTTACCAGTTATACCTTGCCTGCACAGGGCACTACATCACTCTTGTATTAGCTAAAAAAATAATTTAAACAAGGTACTTGGAGAAACCAGGAGCAGTAAGAATGTCTGAAACAAATGTACAAGTTAAAATCAATGCTGCACAGGCATACATTTCTCTCACTGGTTATGAACAAAGGAAACAAACATACTGACATTGTCCATGACACAGATATCCACTCACTCAAAAATGTTGCGCATACATATTTCTCCCATCTGATGCTGTAGGTAGTATATTGAAACACCAACTTCAACTGAAATATTTCATAATAATGCAAATTGGGGGGAGGGGGATTAAACCCATAGGCATCCTCACAATGTGGAAGCACAGTCTTAACATTATGATGCACTTGTCCAAGTATACAGCTTCATACATGTGCAGACACAGTAGTAACATTTAGCAGTCATAATGCTACCCTTGACCAACAACAGCACAGAGGTGTCAGTAATCTATCCATCCATCCACAATCATTTTTCCAAGTTTTGCACATGGGGTTGGGGTGTCATTTCAACAGTGACAAACATCTAGACCCAAGGTTCATGTGGTCAGGTTGCTTGCCATACTGCAGTTGTTCTTCCATGCTCACACTCACATTTACACTTACACTCATAATCAAAGCTATGGCCAATTTAGAGTGTCCATTCCACCTACTGCATGTCTTTGGAATGTGGGAAGAAATGGGAACACCCAGAATCAATATTCACAAACACAGGGAAGATATGCAGGCCCCCAAAAGAAGGTTCCCCAGCTGAGAATAGAACCAGGGAACATATTGCTATGAGGTGACAATGCAATCCACTGTGCCACCCATAATGCAAAAAGTATAGTGTTTGGGAATGAATTGTTAAAATTAGAATATGCAGAATCTGAAGCAAGTATACTCACTCCCCACACTCTTAGGTGCTAAGATATCTTCTTTTGCAGCTTTCTATTCACTTCAAAGTCTTCAGGGACAATAGAGATAAGACGAGCACTGAGTAATATTTGTGGATGGCATAAAGTGACAGGTTATACTGTATAAGTAGCTATGTTATACTTACAATACATAGGTGTTTATAACCCTTTAATGTCATCATCCCATCAGTGTAGTAGGTCTGGATTGCAGCACCTCATGCCACTGTAATGAGATGGTACTGTTCCCCAATGTGTCCAAATGCAGAGATGATATGTCAGCAACCAAAAGGTAATAGTACTGCTGGAACTGAATTCATCCTGAAGTCTTGGTGAGTACCTTCATGAGGTGGATCCTGTTTTTGACAAAATCTCACCAAGACAACATTGATATATAGACTGGATTTTATATATAATATATCATGGAGAGAAGTAGGTTAAAAATAAAAAAGATAGCTGGGTGTATAAGACCCAGGACAAGAAAGTGCCCAATCCTGGTAGGTGCACTGGTGTCAGGACTGAAAAAAAATGACAGTGTAGAATCCTCAAGACATGGAAATATTTCAACAACAGGGCTAAGCAAGGACCAGGGGGAGGATGCCCCCCCCCCCATTGTAGAACAAAGTAGCAGTCCACAGAAATCACAAAAACTGCTGGGCCAAAAAAGAGCCATAAAGATGATAGAGTGGACTAATGAGGATAAGAAAGAAATGATGTACTGTTACTATTATGCAAGAAGCCCAGAATTTCCAGACAGAAGATATACAAAAACTTTCAATAGACTCAATCTAGATTTTCTTTTTTCAGTAATAACACATTTCGGTCTCCCACAATCGTTTACTAATGGAATTAAAATTCTTCATGCAAACACACACACAACTTTACATATTAGCAAAACTGCCTCCTCTCTAACAAAAATCATTAATAGAAAAGACAAGGTTGCCCATTTCCACATATTTATTTTATGTCTGTATAGATCCACTCTTCCTTCTTATAGTTCAAAGAACTATTTACTATCTTCCTACAATAGATAATAAAATGCTTACACTAACGGCCTTCACTGATGATTTAAACCTTTATTTTACTTTACCTAATACTGAACTGCCAAAAATTCAGCATTCTATTGAAACATTTTCAAAAATTTCTAATTACAAACTTAACATGACTACATCATCTATTTTTCCTTTAAACACAAACCATAGCTTAATTAAATACTTTACGGAGTCTGGAATTAAATGAAATCACACTTTGAAATATTTGGGTATATTTTCTTTGTCATGACCAGAAAATGTTACCAGATTAACTTAATACTTTGGACAGCAATTGAACAGGATATCCTCAGATGAATCAAATTAAAATCCCCTCTATTGTTGAATGTGGCTATTATTAAAATGAGCATACTACCTAGACTACTGTTTCAATTTAACTCAACTAACTTAATAATACCTAAACAATTTTTCAAAACGTTAAATGTAAATCTTTCTAAATTCCTTTGGGAACCTAAATTGATCTGTATTAGCTATCAAAAATTGATTTAGCCCAAAAAGATTGATGGCTTAGGTCTCCTGGATTTTAAACTCCATTACAACATAATAAATGCTAGTAGAAACATAGCAATGTATGAGTATTGTCCAACTAAAACAAAATGGAGCCCTATATGGGTACAAATATGGTATAATCTAGTAAATTATTCCAAAATCAAACCTAAGGCCCTACCCTTCCTCAATAAAGAAAATATGGGTAGAATCAAACTAAATAACTGCCTAAAAATATAACTATCTTGCAAAATATAACTGAATCACTAAATCAAACAAGTCCTTTTAACATATTCCAACCACTCCACCTCAAACCAAATTTTAAATTAAATAACTCTATGTTAATCCTGAGGAATTACCCCTTAATCAGACAAATTATGATATCAGATATTTATTATTAAAAAAACCCTTCTACTAATTATCTCAGAATTGCACTAAATTTTCCTGAAAACTATTTAGTTATACTAAGAGAGATTAAAGAAATGATGTCAGTCTTATTAGCAGACCATATAAGTTATCACATCCATTAAATATCAAGCAAATATCCTGTATTTAGACTGTTGATCCAAAATGCAACCTGCAATTCAGTGTAACCAGAAATCTCAATCAATTCAGCTTGGTTTAAAACTAATCCCTTTAAAAAAACTCATGTATACCAAATTCATGATAGTTAATAATGCCTATTTAACTCCTATTAAATTTACTAAATATTAATCCTTATCTTCTCCAAACTGTCTATACTGTCATGACCAAACAGATAACATGTTGCATATATTTTGGAGCTGTAAATGTTCATATACGTTATGGTATTTGTTAAGTGTTAGACTTGAAAATGGGGTATGTAAAGACTACTGTGTCTTGAGAATTCACTATTTTGCACAATCCCCTATGGGACTATCTAAATAAAAACTACATACTTTAATTACCATTTTTTTCATTGATGAAGCTATATATCTCACAAAACTGACTTGACAGATCAAATTTATCATGGGATGGCTTTAAACATATTGTGATTAAATATGTAATGGCTAACAAATTAGTATCTATCAACCAAAGCAAATGCTCTTATTAAGAACAGTTGTGGAAAATACTTTTTGATCACATACTCCAATAATTTTAACTAGACTCATCTACATGTTAAGCTGTGTTAATTCAGAGAAGATTTATTACTCACATCTTGCTTTTTCTTTCTTTTATCTCTGAGACAATCAATGGATTAATCAAACTCATGCTATGGCATGTGTCACTTGGTGTACATAGTTGTTATGTTATTACTTTCTTTTTTCTGCTAATTCTTCAATGTGTTATAAACAAAACATTCTATATGAACTTGTGATTGTCACATATTAAACAAGTTATTCATAGAAATTTAAATAAAGATATTGAAAAAAAACAGGTATACAAAAAGATTAAGAGAGAAATTAGAGGAAAGAAAAATACTTCCACAAGAAAAACTATCAGAAGCTTTAAATAAAAATGTATGTTCATTAATATAACAGATTTATGAAAAATATTATATGGACCAAGAAACCTTGATCCATTTGGAAAAAAAAGCATCTGAGGAAGTGCAAAAACATAAAGAACAAAATCTAGAGACTTTTGAATGGTATAGAAAACAAATATGGACATGGGAAAGAATGAGAGATCTGATATGGTACATAATTTATGCAAAGGTGAAATCCAAATTAATAAACACATAAAAAGGCAGCCCCAAATATATTCATAGAGAAACACAGCCAAAGACATCCAGATATGGAAAATTTCACAATAAAAATATAAGATCATAAAAAGGGAATTTTGAACAGAAGATTAGTAAAGTAGAAGTAAAAAAAATAGAAGACAGAGTTATGGAATACTTGTGAAGTGAAGAATTTAGTAGAGAAAGTCTAACACAGGTTGCATCACAACAAAATGGAGCGAATCCCCAAAATAAGGAGAAACAGGAGGATTAGGAGACCTCTGAAGAAGAAATATGGACATGGGAAAGAAAAAGAGATTTAATATTGTATAATATTTATGTAAAGAAGAAAGCAAAACTAATCAATACAAAAAGAGTAGCACCAATGATATTTGAAGAGAAATGCAGGCAAATGCATCCGGAAATGGAAAATGTTACATTACAAAATTAAGTAAACAAAGATAAAAAGTAAAAAGGAAGATTAGTAATGGAGAAGTTAAAAAAACAGAAACTGAGCTTATGGAGTACCTGCAAAGTGAAGGATTTAGTGTAGAAAATCTAACTCAGAAAACACTGCATCAAGAGCAATGGATCCCCAAATTAAGGAGAAACCAGTAGAGCAAGACACATCTGATCAGTTTCCATAGGAAGATACTTTGGAGCCTGGCATAGGAAACCAGTACAAAAGTTCAGATTGAGTTGCACAACAAGGGGAGGAACAGGAACCTGTGGCAAGTCTGACACAGTCAATGCTGTGGAGTGATAATCAAGTGAGTTTTTTTTTTTGTTGTTTATCATTTGTTTACCAGGAAAGTCTGAATGGGACAGAGTCCATTTTCACTGGATACTCAGGGGAGAAATTTCATATGCATGTTTTTGGAATGTGAAGAGGAAACCAGAGTGCCCAGAGGAAGCCCACACAAACACAGGGAGTACATGCAGACTCCACACAGAAGGCACCTAGCTGAGAATCGATCAGGAACACCTTTTCCTGTGAGGCAACAACACTAACCACTGCACCACTGTGCCACCCGAGTTCCCATATGAAAGAGCAATGGATAACACGGGATGAAACTGAAGAGAATGTGTCTCAGGAAGATGCTTTGCAACTTTCTATAGAATGCCCACAGGAAATGGAGAATAAAGAATGTGCCCTCAGTTTAGAAGAAATGATCTAAGAGTAGAGTTACTTGATTTAATAGAGATGGACAGACATAGTAAGATCAATGAAAGAAATAGACTACAGAAAGTCAATAAACCCCCCAAAGAAGTTTAATAAAACAAATGACCACAGTAATTATGACTGACCATAGAGATTCATGTGATATAACAGAAGTAAACAGGATATACTACTGTGCAGCTAAATTAATAGTCTTACCACAAAACACACAGGGTAGTAAGGGGAAGGAAGGGGAGAAATCAATTGCCATCATGGAAGTATTGAAAACAGAAAACTATAAAACAATTAAGAAAAGATGTGTCACTGTTAGAAGAGTATAGCTGTGGGAACAGATTAACAAAAATACTCAGAAAGATAGATGTGATAAAAGCAATGCTCAGTATCAGAACAGATCAGGATCTGATAGATGTGATAAAAGCAATGCTCAGTATCAGAACAGATCAGGATCTATTGTGCACTATTGCAAATAATTAACTAAAAATATCAGCAAAGGCAGGAAAAACTTAGATGATATTTAGAAAAAATATAAAGGAAATTGACAAAATAAACAATTTATTGATGACCCAGAAAAGTTTTATACAGAATTAGGAAACAAGGCAAAAGGAATTGTAGCAGCACCAAAAAAGAAGAAATATATATATTTTGGAGAAATATCTATGAAGATCTTGTGGAACATAACAAAGATGCTAAATGGATAGAAGAAGTAAAAGAAAGAATAAGAAATTCAAATATAAAGGATTCGAAATGGGATGAAGTAACAACCAGAAAGATTGAAACATTTAAGAAAAGTTCCTAATTAGAAAACTCCAGGGCCAGATGCAGTACCTAACTTCTTTACATGAACGTTTAGCCATAAGTAAGAATTACTTATATCTGCACCCTGAACAGATGCCAGCCTGGTTAACAACAGGAAAACCAATACTCTACTTAAGAGTAAACTGGCGGCAAGCTATCCTAAATCTATAGACCAATTACTTGCCTTCTGACGACATAAAAACAATACAATGGAATCATTGCCAACAGTTTATAGTCATTTAGAGGAAAACTCAATCATAGCAATAGAACAAAAGGGTAATAAAGGAAAGTCATCTGGAACAAAGGATCATTTGTTGTTAAATAGAGTCATAATGGAGAACTTTAAAAGGGGTAGAATCTAAGTATGGCAATGCTACAAAAAAAGTTTGACAGTATTCCACATTCATGGATAAAAGAGTGCTCAAAATGTATAAGATACACTCTGCACTGATTGTTTACATTATAGCAATGATTAAACAGTGGCAAACCACTTTGCAGTTAAACCATGATAAAGGACAATTATTATTCCAGGGATAAAAATTCAGTGGGTGATATTCCAGGGTGACTCTCTGTCACTGCTGCTCTTTTTGTCTTGCCTTTAACCCATTAAGTTGAATAACTTAACAGACTAGTCAATGGTTAAAATTTCGCTCCCAGAAAACAACAAAGTCTAAAGACTTCTCATCTTTTCTTTGTAGATGATTTAAAACTGTATAGTTCATCTAATGAGAAACCGAAAGCACAACTGCAAGTGGTCATAACTTTTTCAGATGATAGAAGAATGCTGTTTGATTTTGATAAATGTGCAAAAGCAACAGTTAAAGTAGGAAAGCTGCAACACCTAGAAAACATGGGTTTGGGACAGGAATGTGATATATAAGAACTTGAGCAAGAGGGAATTTATAAATATATGGTAATTGATGAAGGATCAACGATAAAACACAAACAAATGTGAATAAAAGTCAGTAAGGAATATTTTAGAAGACTAAAATTAATACTGAAAACAGTGTTGACATCTAGGAGCAAAGTCCAAGCTATAAACCAATTTGCTCTTCCTGTCCTAACATACAGTTTTGGAGTAATTGACTGGCCCCAAAAGTTGCTGAATAGGCTCAACAGGAAAACAAGAGGCTGCTTCATGCTCATCACATGATTTATAAAAAATCAGTGCATACCAAGACTATATATTTCCCATTCTGAAGGAGGTATGGGCCTCCTCAAAATTGATTATTTGTATAGATCTGCAATTGTGGGTCTGCATACATATCTGCTGACCTCACAAGACCCAAATCTATTGAAAGTTTTGAAGCATGAGGAGAATAAGTCTAAGATGACTTCCCTGCTTAGTTTAGCAGAAGCATATCAGTATTAAGCAGGAATGGAAATCAAACCAGAAGTAGATAAAAATCAGGCAACAACTGAATGTGTCAAAAAATAAAAGAAAGAATATAAGGTGATGGATCAGATAACAAGGTAAGAAATGTAAAAAAATGCATAAATATAGATGCAAGCATAGAAAAACTTTAGTAACAACCTCATGTTGATCAGGATCTAATTCATGAATGGTTAAGGAGAGGTGAATTTAAATCAAAAGATACAATGTTAATATTAGCAGCCCAAGATAGTGGACTACATACATATCAGTTTACAAAGTCTTTTGAACATGTGGAAGAAACAGACACACAGGTTTTGTAAAACAGAATTGGAAACTATCACACATCTTGTTGCTGGTTGTGATATACTAATGGCAGAAAGAATGCATTCTGAAAGGCATAATAATCTGGCAAGATTTTTGCATTGAAGATTGTGCAACCATAAAATTGAGGTAGCTGAAAAACATTGGAAACATGATCCACAAAGTATCTTAGAAAATGCTGACGTTTATATTACATGGGATAATTCATTACCAACAGTTCAAAAAATAGATGTGGAAAAAAACAGATATAGTAGTCCATGAAAAGAAGACAAAAGTAGCATTGATCATTGAAATTGCTACACTCAGTGACTACACTGCTTTATGCTCAGACAGACACATAGTCATAAAATACCAGGATTTGTAGGCAGAAACAAGAGCAATGAGGAACAAGGATACCCAGACAGTTCCCATAGTAGTAGTGGCAACAGGTCTTATAAAAAAAACTTACAATCATACGTAGATATGTTACTGATACATGTAACTCCATATGAATTGCAGAAGGAGTCATTACTGGGCATATTACGGATGCTGCAAAGAGCACTTCTGGCTAACATCAAAGATTGAAACAACATGAATTTCATGAACTTTAATTGGGTCTATATTATAACATCGAAGTCTTAAAACTTCAAATGTTATAATATCGACCCCAATTCAGCAAACACTTGAAATAGCGAAGCTGCAGAACACCAAATATTTTCCTAGGGAAAGTATTCAGTGGGCCGTTTATGCAGCTTTGTTATTTCCTCGACTGTGGTGCAAAGGTGATGGACTGGGTTAAAGATAAGTGTGCGAATGGACCGAGGTAAGGTGAGTGGGTGATAGTTAGGGACCTTAGGGATAGGGAGCGGGTAAGGTGAGAGTGCAATAGTTAGGGACCTTAGGGTTAGGGAGCGGGTAAGGTGAGTGTGCATTAGTTAGGAACCTTAGGGTTAGGGAGTGGGTAAGGTGAGTGTGCATTAGTTAGGGACCTTAGGGTTAGGGAGCGGGTAAGGTGAGTGTAAGTTAGTTAGGGACCTTAGGGTTAGGGTTGAGTTAAGGTAAGTGGATAGCTTGTAGTGTATGTATGGTTTAGTGTAGGGCTCTATGAAGTGTGTATGTGTAGATTATGTATTTTGGTGTGCTTGTGCTGTGTGTGTATATTTTCGGAACAGCAAATTTTTTTCCCTTGGAAAAAATTTGCTGTTCTGAGCGGTCGAGTATATCACATTTTGAGATTCCAAGGTCGAGCTTATCGTGTTTGACATTTTGGAATTTTGATAATGTGATATAGACCCCTTTAATCATACATTGGCTTAGGAATGGGGTCCATTCCCATCATGGTGCTGGAGAAATAAAAAAAATAAACAAAAAAAAAAACAGGTCAGGATTGCAACACTTCATGGCACTGTAATGAGATGACACTGTTTCCCAATGTGTGGGATGCCACTGGCCAAGGTGATAGCCTGAGCTAAACTCTTCCAGGTTTCAGTTTTTTACTGAAGCCACTTACAGACCTCCCACATGACTCTTTGGCTTTAATCCTTAGGAAGGAGGTTCATAAGTATTTTAGAGTCCTCCTCACTTCACTTTTGTGCTCTAAACAGAGTGCTACCCTCTTTTCTTCTCCATCCATTATCTCACCTTGAAGAATTTCATTGAGAAATGGCAGATAATTGGCATGCAAATCAGGTCTAACAAGTCCCATCTATCACACACACCAATGGACTTCAATGGGTACCTAATATGCATGATGGATAACAGGCTCAGAAAATAAAGATACTGTATTATTAAGGTTCAGAATGTCAATTTAAGTTATGAAATATAGCAGTCTTGTATTCTTGTGCATGCTTCTAAGAAGTCAGACATTACAGCAACTCCATTTACTTATGTAATGCAGCCTATAATGACCCATGCATGTGCATGACATTGAGTGCATTTTAGTGTGAGGCGTATCAGGTTTCATCAGTGCAAAAATTGAGCAATTCAGAAATAATAATGGCTTGAGCCCTATTTTGCAGGATCATCATGTCCATCCAGGTGAATCTGTATGATGTAAGTGCTATGGCAGGCAGACAGCCTCACAAAGCTATGGAAGAAAGTGTACATTAGCCAAATTTTGATGGTTAGAAAGCTGAATAATTCCATCTGTGTCCTGTCCTTTTTCTTAACTGGATTGCCTATATAGCCCATGCACAGACAAGTACACACTGGTGTTGGTTTGGCATGCATTATTTTTATTGTCATTTTCCTGCTTTATTGTTGTCTGCTATGCTGTGAAGCTATGTACAATCTTTTGTGTTTTTGCAGTGTCACAGCATACTGCTTCCCACCTCCTTCTGGCATAATCATTTCCTGTTAATGGTTCCTCTGTTTATTCCTCATCTGATCTTGTCTGTATGGCCTGGTGTACTACAGATTCCTGCCTCTGTAAGTGTCCACCCTGCTGTAACTGCTTCTATTTATAATAATTGTCTTTTGGCTTCTTCCATTAGGGGTCGCCACGGCAGATCACCGGTCTGCAGATTGATTGGCAGTGGAGTTTTTATGGTGTCAAGTTGCCAGCCTGGCACCCGACCTTCACAGAAGACACACACACACACACACACACACACACACACACACACACACACACACACACACACACACACACACACACACACACACACACACACACACACACACACATACACACACATGCACGCACGCACACACACACACACACACACACACACACACACACACACACGCACGCACACACACGCACATGCACACGCACACACGTGCCCATGTGCACACGCGCACATGCACACACACACACACACACACACACACACACACACACACACACACACACACACACACACACACACACACACCTACTGCATGTCTTTAAAACTCATTTCACTGCAGGGAGGACATGCAGACTCAGCACAGAATGTGCTCCAGCCGAGGACTGCACCAAAGAACTTCCTGCTGTACTAACCACTGCACCACTGCTTCTATAGTATGATATTGCATAACAGTGCACAAACTGACACTATTTTTGAACATATGCCAAAGTCATACTGCAAGGCATCACCAGATGAATCCAGATAGTGAAAGCATTCCTTTAGCAAACTAAACACACAATCAATAATGTCTTTCTTTGTGAGTAGGCATGTTTGTACCAATGGTCTGTTGGATTTTTTGAATTTCTTATGGGTGTCATAAGTCAGGCATATCTGTCATCACTAGCAAGATACCCTTGTGAAGAAGTCACCTCTCCCCAACCATTTGTACAGCTCACAGGTGTGCCATATTTGGGAGTTCTGATAAATCCCTACCTAGCTTGCACACACATTGTAGATGATACCTTGTGCATTACAGACCACCTGGCAGCTAATAAATTGTTCCCTTTTGCCAGTATTCATTACCTCCTTCCTAGTTCATCAGGTGGAGCCGTTATTTCAATGCGGGTGCAATCTACAGTCCCCTGTTCCTCAGTAAAATGGGCTTTATCACAACTGTCACTTGACAGTGAGAAACTGACGGAATAATCTCAAGGTAGATGCCTGAGACACCTACACCTTACCCTTAATAGGTCACTGAAGTGTCCCTGGAGCTAATATATGTGAAACCTCATATTCCATAGTATACACAGGCTGTTCCCATGGGGTAGCCAACAATGCTGAGACATCTACAGTTTATTGTATGGTGTCCTTATCTACACAGTACTGGTCCAAATGTCAGTTTTGTGGATTCCACAAAATATTGAGATCAGTCAGATGACTTGACTCTTGGGAGGGTGACTTTGCATACTTTTAGGTATGGCAGCAGCAATTAGTGCTTTTTACAGATATACATTAAATTTTGTTACAACAATCCCTAATATTACTTAGTAATTCCCTCAGTCTGAACAACAAGATATATATATATATATATATATATATATATATATATATATATATATATATATATATATATATATATATATATATATATATATATATATTTAGACAGATGTGTGTGTGTGTGTGTGTGTGTGTGTGTGATATATATATATATATATATATATATATATATATATATATACATGGATCTACTTTTCTTTGTCGCAATTTCATTACTTTGAAAAAGAAAAGTAGATGCCCACTTCGCTAAAGTCTAATTGCTGGATCTGCTGACTAAACAAAAAAACAAAAAAAATCACAGAAAACATGTTATACAGAGGTGCAAGCCCCCCTGCACCCCCATGTGGGGGATGTGCTCCTTACATACCCCTACTTAAATATACCAACTCCGAGATCGTACTACAGCGAGGAAAAGGGAATATTCCCATTCTGCACTGTATTGTGATCTCTGTACTTCGTTTTCAAAGTTGTAGTAATTCGAACAACTGGTCTTGACCAAGTGGGTTTCAAAGTACTGAAACAAAGTATACCCATATATATATATATATATATATATATATATATATATATATATATATATATATATATATATATATATATATATACATAAAAAATGATAGCAAAGTCAGTCCAAACGGTAAATGCACTTATACCAAGTAAAAAATAAATTCGGAAAACAGGTAATAGTGCAAAGGAACGAGTATAATGTGAGCGTTTCAGGCTTGATATTTACTCAGGCATCCAGTTCCAAATCTATTAATATAAATACGTTTATTGACAAATAAAAACAAAAACAAATAGAACACGGATAAGCGCTTTCACTAAGGTTAGCTTCTTCAGATCCTGCAGACAGTGAATAAATGCAGCATATTTTATAGTGAACATAATAGAGTGATTGAAGCAATTAAATAAGTTAATTAAGAACAGCTTGGGTACAATCACATAAATAAAGGAAGCAGTGATATGGCTAAAATATGTATACATTTTAAAAAAGGGGGAGTGTATATACATCACATAGATAAAAGAAAGAATTTGAATCACATAAATATAAACAGAATATTTATACATTTAAAAACATAATACATATATATATCAGATCATCTTCATGTGTAATTAGTGGTACTAATGAAGCCTATGCATAAATAAATATATATATATATGTATAAAAACATCATCTTGTAAATTTATATAAAAAATGTATCTATATAAGGAGTGATAGTATATATGATAAATGAATAAACAAATAAATAGACAATTGAGTGTACTAGTTTGAATAAATGTATCGATGCATGATAATACATGGTAAAGCTTGTGTATACGACCATGAATGTGTTCAATTTATACATATTAAAGTTATGAAATGATATAATATGTAAATATATATATATGTATAATATGTATGTAAGAATTATGAATTATAAATAAATAAATAAATAGTTGATAAATAAATAATTGTAAAATGTATGGTATGTATATATATATATGTGAATAGAATAAATAATATATATGTATGTATATAGGAAAAAATATATATGTATGAATATAAATGTAAATATATAAACAGATATAAATATGTCTAAAACAAGGTGAATGTTGGAAGTGTTTAAAAACTAGGTAAATGTTAAAAAATGTATATGGAATGTTAAGAAGATTGGAAGGTGTGAATATAATATTGAATGTGGTTATTGAAAAATGTTTAGGTGTATGTTTGAATGCTTCCTGAGACTGATGAATGATGGTGTATAAAGTTGCTATTAGGTGGAATAAATGTATATATTCTTGTATGTTTTAATGTATGGTCGGGGGTAAATATATATATATTTATTTATTTAATATGTCTGCGTTGTTTAAGATAGGGCTTTATTGATGCCCTTTCATTTAGACCATGTCCTTTATCTGCTCTAAGTTGGATAATCCAACCGCTTTCCCTTCCTTCTGTGTGGCATCTTATATTCCCTCCCCTTTCATTTGGTGTTATTACTTCCAACACTCTGAATGTGAATGTGTGGGAGTCTCCTACCTGCATTATGTGTTTAGCTAAAGCATTGTTGAGATTTTTCTTTCTGATGCTGTAACAGTGCTCCCTCATCCTATCACGTAGGCATCGATTAGTTTTGCCTATGTAGAATGAAGAGCATAGTTTACATACTGCTAAATACACCACATTGCAGGTCATACAGTTGGCATCTACAGTAATGTGAAATTCTTTGTTCAAATCTGGGTGAATAAAAATAGAATCAGTATTTATTAGGTAGCAAAAATTACAATGTCCGCATGGTCTGGTGTTCCCATCTAATGATGTGTCTTTTCTATCCTTATTGTAACATAATAACCTTTTTAAATTTCTTTTATTTCTGTATAGGAACGATGGGTTGTCACCTACTATACCCTTGATTCCATCATCGGACATTAAAATATCCCAATGTTTGTTGATAATATATTTGATTTCATTATTGTCCCTTGTAAAGTATGTAGAAAATTTTACTTTATGTGGATTTGAAACATTAATGTTATCTTTTGTAGTACTTGGTCCAAAGTAAGGTGCACCTCTATTTGCACGTGTATCTACTGTTATTTTTAGATGTTCCATTACTTCATTGGAACTATATCCCCTTTCTAATAAGTTATTTTTTAAAACATTTAAATCACTTTCTAAACCAGTCTCAGTTGAATTCATCCTTGACATTCGAAGGGCTTGACCCTTCATGATGTTTTTGAAAACATATGTTGGATGCATACTATTTCTGAATAAAAGCATGTTCCGATGACAGTTTTTCCTGTGAATGCCTGTATTGATTATTCCACATGGTAATTTCTCAATAAAAAGGTCTAAAAAATCAATCTTGCTTGTGTTCCATTTTGCTGTAAATTTTAAGCAAGTATTCATATTATTCACAACAGTAATAAAATTATGTAAATCACTCAATTGACCATCCCATAAAATAAATAAATCATCTACAAAGCGCCGGTAAAATTGTACATTAGATTTAAATATCATGTCCTGAAAAAGGATTGCTTCTTCCCATTGGGCCAGGAACATGTTGGCTTAGCTATTGGCACATGGAGTGCCCATAGCTACGCCATCACACTGCCTGTAAATGTCATTGTCAAAAATGAACACATTGTTTTCCAAAATTATTTCTAAAAAATGTGTTATCAAATCAATTAAAATGTCAGAGTATTCACTGTGATTTTTCAAATAAGAGCTGACAAACGTAATTCCCAAAGCATTGGGAATTACTGTAAAGAGTGATTCTACATCTAGAGTAACAAAAATTAAATTTTCTATGGATGTACAACCCTTTAAGTTGTCGTATAAATCTACTAAAAATTGCTTTGAGTCATGCAACACATATGGATTAGTGTCAAGAATGCATCTTAGATGTTTTTCAATGAAAACTGATAAGTGTTCGGTCACCCAACCTCTTCCTGAGACTATTGGTCTCATTGGTGGGTCAGAGGAATTTTTATGAATTTTCGGTAGGCCCTGAATAATTGGGGTGGTGGGTGTTTCTATATGTAAATATTCATATAAATTTTTGTTAATTAGGCCGCTTTTGTAGATGTCTGATAAAATATTGTATATATCAATACATTTTTTGTTTACAGTTTCAATATTTTCCCTAATATAAAATTTATCTTGTAGCATTAACTTCATTTTCTGTATATAGTGTTCACTATTTAGAATTACTATCCCTGATCCCTTGTCTGCAGGTCTGATTGAAATATTTGACTCATTCTTTAATTTGTTTAAGCTGGTTCTTTCTTTATAATTTAAATTATCAAATCTTTTCTTATTTCTTTTTTCATAATGTTTTTTATCATTAAAAAACTTATGAAACTCATCCTCAGTGACTTTAAAATATGCTTCTACTAGAGGGTGATTAGCTGGTATGAAATCACTTAGATTTTTAAAAACAAAGGGTCTTTTATTACTGTTGGTACTTGTATTATGTGTGGTAGCTTCATCTTTTGAACCGAACATGTGCTTCAACATAATATTACGACAAAAGATTTTTAAGTCTGTAAATTGTGTCGGTAATCATACTATTAGTATGAGGTATGAAATTTAAACCCTTATTTAAAAGTTTCACATCATCATTTGTTAATTCAAAACTAGATAAATTAAATATTAACCCTAGTGATTGTTGATCCACATTTTCTTCAGGGTTGTGGATTGGGGAGCTTCTCCTGATATCTTTCTTTTCTGTCTCCCTCTGCTCATTGATCGGGCCCTTCTTGGCCCTCTGTCTTGACGTATGGCTAAAGGGAAAGATAATCTAGTTGTTGATTCCATGTTGTTAATATTTCGTTTTATCTTTGGTCTTACTACTGGTGCAGATGGTGCATTACTGTTAGTGTTGGCATTAGCAATGCTTACTTTAGGATATAAATTCTGATTGGTAGTGTCACTTGTATATGTTAAGTGTATGACATCAGATGAATCATTACAAATATTATCTGTTTCATTACATAATGTTATATGTCCATCTGAAAAAGTTGTTAAATGACTATTATTCCCATGTTTTTCATTGGAATCAGTTATATTAGTTATGCTTTTGTTGGTTTCTTTAGCATTCATATTAACTGGGTCATTTAAGGTAGTGACATTGATTTCATTAGATTTCTGTACATTTTTGTTAATGCTAATATCACATTCAACTTGGTCATGCGTTGTGTTGTGACTATTGCTTATATGAGAATTAGTAGTAGAAGGCCTTTCATTAGTATTCACAGCAACTGGTGCATTTCTAGCAACATTATT
The DNA here is from genome assembly GCF_019279795.1 of Protopterus annectens. Classification (NCBI taxonomy): domain Eukaryota; kingdom Metazoa; phylum Chordata; order Ceratodontiformes; family Protopteridae; genus Protopterus; species Protopterus annectens. The sequence continues at coordinate 1,511,551,295 of NC_056733.1, forward strand.
AGTATTTGAGACATACCTAGGCCAAGTAAAGACATTACCGTTTTTAAAATCTCTAAAATCTCTCGCTACTTTTGATTTCTTTTGTTGAAACAGTTTATGTTCGTAGGCTGCTACACAGTCCAACATATTTTCAAATAATGCATTAACAACACTTTCCGTAAAACTATCAAAAAGTTCTGTTTGCTTAGCGTTAATAGTGTTTATTAATGTTTTTTCTTCTGGCAGAAAAAAGTCTATTAATAATTGTAAGTACTTACGGCTAGTATCAATATTGATACGCTGTCATAGTGCCAGCAATTCTGGATAGTCCTGCCCCTGACTGGGCATTGAAAAAACTCGTAATCCACGTGGTATTATGTTGTTTTGTAGGCAGAATTCAAAATGTATTCGTTGAATCTGCAAGCGTTTCAATTTATAGAAATCTTTTTCGATATCACCAAGTATTCTGTTTAATCTCTCCATGTCAACCATCGGCTTTTCACCTTCGTTCGCAGCAGTGTTATCTTCCAAGAACCATACTGGAATGGAAGATCCGTTTAAGTATTTCCGGAAGCGTAATTCAAGCGCTTCCTTGCCCCGATGTTCACTTCTAGGATTCTGCATGGTGGTGACTGCGTCTACGCCTCGGTATTCACCTCCTGGCTTACGCATGATATTAACAGTGTCTATGCCCCGGTATTCACCTCCTGGCTTCTGAGTAGTATTAACAGTATCTGCATCCCGGTATTCACCTCCTGGTTTATGCATGGTTTTAGCATTGTCTACACCTCGATATTCACTTCCTGGTTTGTAGGCAAGTTCTATGTCTGTCATCGTGACTTGGCTAAAGATTTTCAAAGTAAAACACCTCGTTCCTCGAATTGGTCTGGCAAATTGAATAAGTAAAAAATGATAGCAAAGTCAGTCCAAACTGTAAATGCACTTATACCAAGTAAAAAATAAATTCGGAAAACAGGTAATAGTGCAAAGGAACGAGTATAATGTGAGCGTTTCAGGCTTGATATTTACTCAGGCATCCAGTTCCAAATCTATTAATATAAATACGTTTATTGACAAATAAAAACAAAAACAAATAGAACACGGATAAGCGCTTTCACTAAGGTTAACTTCTTCAGATCCTGCAGACAGTGAATAAATGCAGCATATTTTATAGTGAACATAATAGAGTGATTGAAGCAATTAAATAAGTTAATTAAGAACAGCTTGGGTACAATCACATAAATAAAGGAAGCAGTGATATGGCTAAAATATGTATACATTTTAAAAAAGGGGGAGTGTATATACATCACATAGATAAAAGAAAGAATTTGAATCACATAAATATAAACAGAATATTTATACATTTAAAAACATAATACATATATATATCAGATCATCTTCATGTGTAATTAGTGGTACTAATGAAGCCTATGCATAAATAAATATATATATATGTATAAAAACATCATCTTGTAAATTTATATAAAAAATGTATCTATATAAGGAGTGATAGTATATATGATAAATGAATAAACAAATAAATAGACAATTGAGTGTACTAGTTTGAATAAATGTATTGATGCATGATAATACATGGTAAAGCTTGTGTATACGACCATGAATGTGTTCAATTTATACATATTAAAGTTATGAAATGATATAATATGTAAATATATATATGTATAATATGTATGTAAGAATTATGAATTATAAATAAATAAATAAATAGTTGATAAATAAATAATTGTAAAATGTATGGTATGTATATATATATATATGTGAATAGAATAAATAATATATATGTATGTATATAGGAAAAAATATATATGTATGAATATAAATGTAAATATATAAACAGATATAAATATGTCTAAAAACAAGGTGAATGTTGGAAGTGTTTAAAAACTAGGTAAATGTTAAAAAATGTATATGGAATGTTAAGAAGATTGGAAGGTGTGAATATAATATTGAATGTGGTTATTGAAAAATGTTTAGGTGTATGTTTGAATGCTTCCTGAGACTGATGAATGATGGTGTATAAAGTTGCTATTAGGTGGAATAAATGTATATATTCTTGTATGTTTTAATGTATGGTCGGGGGTAAATATATATATATTTATTTATTTAATATGTCTGCGTTGTTTAAGATAGGGCTTTATTGATGCCCTTTCATTTAGACCATGTCCTTTATCTGCTCTAAGTTGGATAATCCAACCGCTTTCCCTTCCTTCTGTGTGGCATCTTATATTCCCTCCCCTTTCATTTGGTGTTATTACTTCCAACACTCTGAATGTGAATGTGTGGGAGTCTCCTACCTGCATTATGTGTTTAGCTAAAGCATTGTTGAGATTTTTCTTTCTGATGCTGTAACAGTGCTCCCTCATCCTATCACGTAGGCATCGATTAGTTTTGCCTACGTAGAATGAGGAGCATAGTTTACATACTGCTAAATACACCACATTGCAGGTCATACAGTTGGCATCTACAGTAATGTGAAATTCTTTGTTCAAATCTGGGTGAATAAAAATAGAATCAGTATTTATTAGGTAGCAATAATTACAATGTCCGCATGGTCTGGTGTTCCCATCTAATGATGTGTCTTTTCTATCCTTATTGTAACATAATAACCTTTTTAAATTTCTTTTATTTCTGTATAGGAACGATGGGTTGTCACCTACTATACCCTTGATTCCATCATCGGACATTAAAATATCCCAATGTTTGTTGATAATATATTTGATTTCATTATTGTCCCTTGTAAAGTATGTAGAAAATTTTACTTTATGTGGATTTGAAACATTAATGTTATCTTTTGTAGTACTTGGTCCAAAGTAAGGTGCACCTCTATTTGCACGTGTATCTACTGTTATTTTTAGATGTTCCATTACTTCATTGGAACTATATCCCCTTTCTAATAAGTTATTTTTTAAAACATTTAAATCACTTTCTAAACCAGTCTCAGTTGAATTCATCCTTGACATTCGAAGGGCTTGACCCTTCATGATGTTTTTGAAAACATATGTTGGATGCATACTATTTCTGAATAAAAGCATGTTCCGATGACAGTTTTTCCTGTGAATGCCTGTATTGATTATTCCACATGGTAATTTCTCAATAAAAAGGTCTAAAAAATCAATCTTGCTTGTGTTCCATTTTGCTGTAAATTTTAAGCAAGTATTCATATTATTCACAACAGTAATAAAATTATGTAAATCACTCAATTGACCATCCCATAAAATAAATAAATCATCTACAAAGAGCAGGTAAAATTGTACATTAGATTTAAATATCATGTCCTGAAAAAGGACTGCTTCTTCCCATTGGGCCAGGAACATGTTGGCGTAGCTATTGGCACATGGAGTGCCCATAGCTACGCCATCACACTGCCTGTAAATGTCATTGTCAAAAATGAACACATTGTTTTCCAAAATTATTTCTAAAAAATGTGTTATCAAATCAATTAAAATGTCAGAGTATTCACTGTGATTTTTCAAATAAGAGCTGACAAACGTAATTCCCAAAGCATTGGGAATTACTGTAAAGAGTGATTCTACATCTAGAGTAACAAAAATTAAATTTTCTATGGATGTACAACCCTTTAAGTTGTCATATAAATCTGCTAAAAATTGCTTTGAGTCACGCAACACATATGGATTAGTGTCAAGAATGCATCTTAGATGTTTTTCAATGAAAACTGATAAGTGTTCGGTCACCCAACCTCTTCCTGAGACTATTGGTCTCATTGGTGGGTCAGAGGAATTTTTATGAATTTTCGGTAGGCCCTGAATAATTGGGATGGTGAGTGTTTCTATATGTAAATATTCATATAAATTTTTGTTAATTAGGCCGCTTTTGTAGATGTCTGATAAAATATTGTATATATCAATAAATTTTTTTTTACAGTTTCAATATTTTCCCTAATATAAAATTTATCTTGTAGCATTAACTTCATTTTCTGTATATAGTGTTCACTATTTAGAATTACTATCCCTGATCCCTTGTCTGCAGGTCTGATTGAAATATTTGACTCATTCTTTAATTTGTTTAAGCTGGTTCTTTCTTTATAATTTAAATTATCAAATCTTTTCTTATTTCTTTTTTCATAATGTTTTTTATCATTAAAAAACTTATGAAACTCATTCTCAGTGACTTTAAAATATGCTTCTACTAGAGGGTGATTAGCTGGTATGAAATCACTTAGATTTTTAAAAACAAAGGGTCTTTTATTACTGTTGGTACTTGTATTATGTGTGGTAGCTTCATCTTTTGAACCGAACATGTGCTTCAACATAATATTACGACAAAAGATTTTTAAGTCTGTAATTGTGTCGGTAATCATACTATTAGTATGAGGTATGAAATTTAAACCCTTATTTAAAAGTTTCACATCATCATTTGTTAATTCAAAACTATATAAATTAAATATTAACCCTAGTGATTGTTGATCCACATTTTCTTCAGGGTTGTGGATTGGGGAGCTTCTCCTGATATCTTTCTTTTCTGTCTCCCTCTGCTCATTGATCGGGCCCTTCTTGGCCCTCTGTCTTGATGTATGGCTAAAGGGAAAGATAATCTAGTTGTTGATTCCATGTTGTTAATATTTCCTTTTATCTTTGGTCTTACTACTGGTGTAGATGGTGCATTACTGTTAGTGTTGGCATTAGCAATGCTTACTTTAGGATATAAATTCTGATTGGTAGTGTCACTTGTATATGTTAAGTGTATGACATCAGATGAATCATTACAAATATTATCTGTTTCATTGCATAATGTTATATGTCCATCTGAAAAAGTTGTTAAATGAGTATTATTCCCATGTTTTTCATTGGAATCAGTTATATTAGTTATGCTTTTGTTGGTTTCTTTAGCATTCATATTAACTGGGTCATTTAAGGTAGTGACATTGATTTCATTAGATTTCTGTACATTTTTGTTAATGCTAATATCACATTCAACTTGGTCATGCATTGTGTTGTGACTATTGCTTATATGAGAATTAGTAGTAGAAGGCCTTTCATTAGTATTCACAGCAACTGGTGCATTTCTAGCAACATTATTAGTATTTGAGACATACCTAGGCCAAGTAAAGACATTACCGTTTTTAAAATCTCTAAAATCTCTCGCTACTTTTGATTTCTTTTGTTGAAACAGTTTATGTTCGTAGGCTGCTACACAGTCCAACATATTTTCAAATAATGCATTAACAACACTTTCCGTAAAACTACCAAAAAGTTCTGTTTGCTTAGCGTTAATAGTGTTTATTAATGTTTTTTCTTCTGGCAGAAAAAAGTCTATTAATAATTGTAAGTACTTACGGCTAGTATCAATATTGATACGCTGCCATAGTGCCAGCAATTCTGGATAGTCCTGCCCTTGACTGGGCATTGAAAAAACTCGTAATCCACGTGGTATTATGTTGTTTTGTAGGCAGAATTCAAAATGTATTCGTTGAATCTGCAAGCGTTTCAATTTATAGAAATCTTTTTCGATATCACCAAGTATTCTGTTTAATCTCTCCATGTCAACCATCGGCTTTTCACCTTCGTTCGCAGCAGTGTTATCTTCCAAGAACCATACTGGAATGGAAGATCCGTTTAAGTATTTCCGGAAGCGTAATTTGCCCCGATGTTCACTTCTAGGATTCTGCATGGTGGTGACTGCGTCTACGCCTCGGTATTCACCTCCTGGCTTACGCATGATATTAATAGTGTCTATTCACCTCCTGGCTTCTGAGTAGTATTAACAGTATCTGCATCCCGGTATTCACCTCCTGGTTTATGCATGGTTTTAGCATTGTCTACGCCTCGATATTCACTTCCTGGTTTGTAGGCAAGTTCTATGTCTGTCATCGTGACTTGGCTAAAGATTTTCAAAGTAAAACACCTCGTTCCTCGAATTGGTCTGGCAAATTGAATAAGTAAAAAATGATAGCAAAGTCAGTCCAAACGGTAAATGCACTTATACCAAGTAAAAAATAAATTCGGAAAACAGGTAATAGTGCAAAGGAACGAGTATAATGTGAGCGTTTCAGGCTTGATATTTACTCAGGCATCCAGTTCCAAATCTATTAATATAAATACGTTTATTGACAAATAAAAACAAAAACAAATAGAACACGGATAAGCGCTTTCACTAAGGTTAGCTTCTTCAGATCCTGCAGACAGTGAATAAATGCAGCATATTTTATAGTGAACATAATAGAGTGTTTGAAGCAATTAAATAAGTTAATTAAGAACAGCTTGGGTACAATCACATAAATAAAGGAAGCAGTGATATGGCTAAAATATGTATACATTTTAAAAAAGGGGAGTGTATATACATCACATAGATAAAAGAAAGAATTTGAATCACATAAATATGAACAGAATATTTATACATTTAAAACATAATACATATATATATCAGATCATCTTCATGTGTAATTAGTGGTACTAATGAAGCCTATGCATAAATAAATATATATATATGTATAAAAACATCATCTTGTAAATTTATATAAAAATGTATCTATATAAGGAGTGATAGTATATATGATAAATGAATAAACAAATAAATAGACAATTGAGTGTACTAGTTTGAATAAATGTATTGATGCATGATAATACATGGTAAAGCTTGTGTATACGACCATGAATGTGTTCAATTTATACATATTAAAGTTATGAAATGATATAATATGTAAATATATATATGTATAATATGTATGTAAGAATTATGAATTATAAATAAATAAATAAATAGTTGATAAATAAATAATTGTAAAATGTATGGTATGTATATATATATATATGTGAATAGAATAAATAATATATATGTATGTATATAGGAAAAAATATATATGTATGAATATAAATGTAAATATATAAACAGATATAAATATGTCTAAAAACAAGGTGAATGTTGGAAGTGTTTAAAAACTAGGTAAATGTTAAAAAATGTATATGGAATGTTAAGAAGATTGGAAGGTGTGAATATAATATTGAATGTGGTTATTGAAAAATGTTTAGGTGTATGTTTGAATGCTTCCTGAGACTGATGAATGATGGTGTATAAAGTTGCTATTAGGTGGAATAAATGTATATATTCTTGTATGTTTTAATGTATGGTCGGGGGTAAATATATATATATTTATTTATTTAATATGTCTCCGTTGTTTAAGATAGGGCTTTATTGATGCCCTTTCATTTAGACCATGTCCTTTATCTGCTCTAAGTTGGATAATCCAACCGCTTTCCCTTCCTTCTGTGTGGCATCTTATATTCCCTCCCCTTTCATTTGGTGTTATTACTTCCAACACTCTGAATGTGAATGTGTGGGAGTCTCCTACCTGCATTATGTGTTTAGCTAAAGCATTGTTGAGATTTTTCTTTCTGATGCTGTAACAGTGCTCCCTCATCCTATCACGTAGGCATCGATTAGTTTTGCCTACGTAGAATGAGGAGCATAGTTTACATACTGCTAAATACACCACATTGCAGGTCATACAGTTGGCATCTACAGTAATGTGAAATTCTTTGTACAAATCTGGATGAATAAAAATAGAATCAGTATTTATTAGGTAGCAAAAATTACAATGTCCGCATGGTCTGGTGTTCCCATCTAATGATGTGTCTTTTCTATCCTTATTGTAACATAATAACCTTTTTAAATTTCTTTTATTTCTGTATAGGAACGATGGGTTGTCACCTACTATACCCTTGATTCCATCATCGGACATTAAAATATCCCAATGTTTGTTGATAATATATTTGATTTCATTATTGTCCCTTGTAAAGTATGTAGAAAATTTTACTTTATGTGGATTTGAAACATTAATGTTATCTTTTGTAGTACTTGGTCCAAAGTAAGGTGCACCTCTATTTGCACGTGTATCTACTGTTATTTTTAGATGTTCCATTACTTCATTGGAACTATATCCCTTTCTAATAAGTTATTTTTAAAAACATTTAAATCACTTTCTAAACCAGTCTCAGTTGAATTCATCCTTGACATTCGAAGGGCTTGACCCTTCATGATGTTTTTGAAAACATATGTTGGATGCATACTATTTCTGAATAAAAGCATGTTCCGATGACAGTTTTTCCTGTGAATGCCTATATTGATTATTCCACATGGTAATTTCTCAATAAAAAGGTCTAAAAAATCAATCTTGCTTGTGTTCCATTTTGCTGTAAATTTTAAGCAAGTATTCATATTATTCACAACAGTAATAAAATTATGTAAATCACTCAATTGACCATCCCATAAAATAAATAAATCATCTACAAAGCGCCGGTAAAATTGTACATTAGATTTAAATATCATGTCCTGAAAAAGGACTGCTTCTTCCCATTGGGCCAGGAACATGTTGGCGTAGCTATTGGCACATGGAGTGCCCATAGCTACGCCATCACACTGCCTGTAAATGTCATTGTCAAAAATGAACACATTGTTTTCCAAAATTATTTCTAAAAAATGTGTTATCAAATCAATTAAAATGTCAGAGTATTCACTGTGATTTTTCAAATAAGAGCTGACAAACGTAATTCCCAAAGCATTGGGAATTACTGTAAAGAGTGATTCTACATCTAGAGTAACAAAAATTAAATTTTCTATGGATGTACAACCCTCAACAATGTCTCAACAATGCTTTAGCTAAACACATAATGCAGGTAGGAGACTCCCACACATTCACATTCAGAGTGTTGGAAGTAATAACACCAAATGAAAGGGGAGGGAATATAAGATGCCACACAGAAGGAAGGGAAAGCGGTTGGATTATCCAACTTAGAGCAGATAAAGGACATGGTCTAAATGAAAGGGCATCAATAAAGCCCTATCTTAAACAACGCAGACATATTAAATAAATAAATATATATATATTTACCCCCGACCATACATTAAAACATACAAGAATATATACATTTATTCCACCTAATAGCAACTTTATACACCATCATTCATCAGTCTCAGGAAGCATTCAAACATACACCTAAACATTTTTCAATAACCACATTCAATATTATATTCACACCTTCCAATCTTCTTAACATTCCATATACATTTTTTAACATTTACCTAGTTTTTAAACACTTCCAACATTCACCTTGTTTTAGACATATTTATATCTGTTTATATATTTACATTTATATTCATACATATATATTTTTTCCTATATACATACATATATATTATTTATTCTATTCACATATATATATATACATACCATACATTTTACAATTATTTATTTATCAACCATTTATTTATTTATTTATAATTCATAATTCTTACATACATATTATACATATATATATTTACATATTATATCATTTCATAACTTTAATATGTATAAATTGAACACATTCATGGTCGTATACACAAGCTTTACCATGTATTATCATGCATCAATACATTTATTCAAACTAGTACACTCAATTGTCTATTTATTTGTTTATTCATTTATCATATATACTATCACTCCTTATATAGATACATTTTTTATATAAATTTACAAGATGATGTTTTTATACATATATATATATTTATTTATGCATAGGCTTCATTAGTACCACTAATTACACATGAAGATGATCTGATATATATATGTATTATGTTTTTAAATGTATAAATATTCTGTTTATATTTATGTGATTCAAATTCTTTCTTTTATCTATGTGATGTATATACACTCCCCCTTTTTTAAAATGTATACATATTTTAGCCATATCACTGCTTCCTTTATTTATGTGATTGTACCCAAGCTGTTCTTAATTAACTTATTTAATTGCTTCAATCACTCTATTATGTTCACTATAAAATATGCTGCATTTATTCACTGTCTGCAGGATCTGAAGAAGCTAACCTTAGTGAAAGCGCTTATCCGTGTTCTATTTGTTTTTGTTTTTATTTGTCAATAAACGTATTTATATTAATAGATTTGGAACTGGATGCCTGAGTAAATATCAAGCCTGAAACGCTCACATTATACTCGTTCCTTTGCACTATTATATATATACATACATACATACATACATACACACATACAGTGGGTGTAGCATTTATATGTTTTTTTAGTCATTTCACCGTCTTGCTTTACCTCATCAGCATGCACAAGTTGGCTCACTTTAATAATGTTGCACATTGCCATATCCTCATATGGCTATGACCATATATGATGCCTGACCTTGCTGCCTGACCTGGCAGCATTGAGAGAATTGTTTTTCTGAATTACACACACCCTGAGTGTGGTTGCTAATCTCATAAATTCCTTTAATATGATGCAGCAAAGTTTTCTAAATCCAGTTGAGAATGTGTATTCCATGGGCACTGAGCACAGTTTGCAATGTTATATTGTAGGCTATAAATAGATTTTAAAGCTTGAAAAGGTGAAGCAGGGGTAGGAAAACAGTAAAAGCAGTGAAATGCATAAATTGAAATACTATTTGCCCAGCTCTTCTGATACAACCATTGCAGTCTTACAGTGACTATTTATTGAGATTATAATGGCAGGAAACATGTTGGTATCTTAATATTTTATATTAAAAAGATAACTGCTGTTATCATATTAGCCTCACATAGTGTCTGATTATTAAACAGTTTTGGCAGAATTATATGTATTTTTTCTTGCAAAAGGTGACTTTTATTTATTAATAGTTTCAAACATTTTTTAGACAACAATGGTAGGAAAACATTTTGTTATCTTAAATTTTATATTAGAAAGATAACTACTGGCATCAAATTAACCTCACATAATACATTATTAATAAGCAGCTTTGGTAGAATTATATGTATCGTATTGCAAATTGTGATTTTTATTAATATTTTCCAACCAGTGATTTCATATTAACCTCACATAATGATGATTAATAAGCAGCATTGATAGAATTATATGTATTTTTGATTGCAAATAGTGAATTTATATTTTTCAATCAGTTATTTATTTTAAATACTCTTTTGCTAACCAGAGTAGTATCTTACTCTGTATTATTTTTTTAAGTAAGGAAAAGTTAAATGCAAAGTTAATGGTAAATAAATAAGTTACATTTCATGTAAGACTCGGCAGACTTAATCTAATGCCTATCATAACATCCATAGGTGTTCTGCCAGATCACTTATTGTCCCTCCATGTCATCCTTTTCTACTAGCTTCTTATTTCCTTTCCCAATCTGTTTCCCCTCACATATCACTTGGTGTCATTTATTTTGCATATCTACTGTGTCTTAATTGTATTATTCTATCCTAAACAACAACATTAAGTTCCATGTCTTTATGTCATTAACGTCATATTGTTAATATGATTATTTATCTGTATTTATCCTAGTAAGTCTTTTTCCAGCATTGATTATGTTACATACTCTCTGTTTTAAATAACTACCTTACAGTTTTCTTAAGGCTTGGCAGCATACTGTGTAGCTGTGATATTTGATTGTTTATGACATATGGTAACCATAATTATGGTTTGTTTAGTTCCATGGTCAATGGATATCTGGGCAGGGGAAAGAATATGACTGGTTATCTGGCATCTTGTGAGTGTGTGTTTGTGTGTGTGAGATGGGGGACTGGTCTACTACAGTGATGCCTAGATGACTGTTCATGGAAGAGGCCATGACCATCTTGTGCTTTTAAATGATTCATGCATCACTGAACTGAAGATTATGTGCATGAAAGGATGGACATTATCCCTTACCTAGACAACCATTGTAAGTCAGCCTACTGCTTACATGGAAGGGTTAGGAGTGATGGAGCAGGTAACTCCATGGAACCAGTAAACTGGCCTGTTTCTTAATTCTTACCTCTCATTTCCAGGACAAAGAATAGGCCAGTCAGATCCTCAAATAGGATCAAATCAGCCAGAGGGCTCTAGCAAGGAATGAGAATATGTGACATGTGGTTCTCGCCTCTGGAGGATGAATGAGCCTATAGACACAAGTAGTGGAATCACTGGGAATGATCTAGGAGAGGGTAGGAAGAAAACCAATATGTGATACTTGATCCTATTCAAATAACTAGGTTGAGCTTTTTTTCTTTTTTTTTTTAATTAGGCCTCATGCCACTGTATTAATATACTGTTTCTATTTTAAATTTTCCTTTTCTAGGAAATGTATTTCCCTGTTAATATGTACATACATGTGGTTATCATCCAAAAAAGTGCAAATTCTAATAAGTGACTATCTTTTAGTGATGAAAAAATAAACTCTCATATGAATGAAGTTTTGTCTGAATATTAGTTTAGCCAGCTGCCTTTTTGTATGACATCATGGTGCAGTGGGATAAGGGACTTTGCCTTTGCCCCAATGTTGTGTGATCCCACAGTTAGTATACAGGCAGTCCCTGGCTTAAGGACAACATCCATTTTTCAGTCTGTCCTTAAGTCAAATTTGTATGTAATTCGAAACACGTACATATGGTTCTCATTAAATGTCACTTAGTCAAATGTTTGCCTCAGTGTAGGATTTATTTTACTTTTCTTTGCATATAAAACACATTAGGAACACTTCCAAACAAAACAAAATCTTATTAAACATAACCAAAATCATATTCAACATAACACTGTATGCTGTAGCTATGCTTCCTTACTTCCTATCAACATAGCTGGTTTAAGACATCTTGTTATTAAATGCAGTGTTTATGAGGACTTTTTCACACACACACAAAACATACCTCTCAACTCTACAGATTTTTGCAGAATATCCAGATTTTTGCCTCATATTTTTGGTCCATTTTTCAGAAAATGATGGTTGTTCAGCAAAAGCAGTGACAAATCATTAAAGACTGAAGTTAGAAAATAATGACAGACATGTAAATTTCAGAATTCATACCCTTCAGAAAATTCATGCTAATGCAAAACCTGTTAGTCTATCAACTTTCTAAATTTGTAAGAACAGTATTTATTAAATTTTCCCTATTTTGGGGCATTTGCCCTATGTTTATTTTATGGCTTTGTCTAGATTTCTTGCTCTAAGAGGTTTAGAGGTATGACACACACACACACACACACACACACACACACACACACACACACACACACACACACACACACACACACACACACACACACACACACACACACACACACACACACACACACACACACACACACACACACACAGTTGTGGGCATCTTTAAATATTTTAATTTTGTTCACATTATAACATTGCAGCAGCCCGTACTTATCTATGGGTTGTCCACATGTCAAATTTTCATAACCTGGGGACTGCCTGTATATAATTAGCAGGGCATGGGGGAGCAGTGCAGGGGGGGTCTTGCCCTCCTGCAAAAACATTACATAAGTCGGTGCATTTTTTGATCATTTTTAGATTCACTCTAAAATGATTGCTGTTTTGTGATTCACTGTTTTGACAGTTCAATATCTCATGAGGCTATTATATATATATATATATATATATATATATATATATATATATATATTCACTTCAGAATCTTGAAATTCCGAAAGATCGAATTTCATATGATCGACACCATATGACCGATGTTTCAGAATATCAAAATTCCGAAACAAACCCAAACAAAAAAAAACAAAACAATAATTTAAATGTTTCTGTAGGGGGGCAAGCCCCCTGAACCCCCCACAACCCTGCTACTTAAATATTCCAACTCTGAGATCGCACTACAGCGAGGAAAAGGAAAATCTCCCATTCTGCGCTGTATGCAGATCTCCATTCACAATTTCGGGATTCTGAATGTTCGATCATATGGTCTTGGCCATATGAAATTCAATCTTTCAGGATTTCAGCATTGTGAAGTGTCCCCATATATATATACGTGTGTGTGCGTGTGTCTCTGTGTGTGTGTTTGAGTGTGTGTGTGTGTGTGTGTGTGTGTGTGTGTGTGTGTGTGTGTGTGTGTGTGTGTGTGTGTGTGTGTTTGTGTGTGTGTGTGTGTTAGTAACACTAAGGAATGTGGAGCTTATATCAGAAATTATTTTCATGTCAATGTCTTAAAAGTGGAAATTTCCTCTCTATGACTTCATTGAAAAAGGGACTTGTAATCTGGGCATTCACAACTAATCAATCAATCAAGCAAGCCATACAAAAGTATATATAAGTCCAACATTTCTCTATAAACTAAGCATACACACTATAAAGTAAATAATCTATTTTAGAATAAAGCAAATGCTGAAAATATAGAAATTTACTCAGCCAGTGTGTCATTTAAAAAAGTATTGGCTGCTGCTTTAATATATCTTGAGAAGTCACAGTGCATATTGTGTGTGTGTTTGTGTGTGTGTGTGTGTGTGTGTGTGTGTGTGTGTGTGTGTGTGTGTGTGTGTGTGTGTGTGTGTGTGTGTGTGTGTGTGTGTGTGTGTGTGTGTGTGTGTGTGTGTGTGTGTGTGTGTGTGTGTGTGTGTGTGTGTGTGTGCATAGCTGTGTGTGTCTGTGTGTCTGTGTGTGTTTGTGCTCTTTTCAGCTGTAAACATACAACAGATAGCTGAAAGAAATATACAGTTAATAAGCAGTTTGGTACAAACAAAAGTAAGCATCCAAGGGCAGACCGAGTCTCCCCACAAATATTTAACAAATAGGATTAAAATCACACAGCAGAATGTTAAATAATAATTATCGCTTTCCTGAAAGATGAAAGTACAGCTCAAATATTAAGCACTGTGATCATCACTGTTCTTTGATCAAGCTATCCACACAGTCATTCCCACTGTCTCAAATTTTCTTAAATAAACAAGTCATTCTTCAGTTAATCTCCTAGCTGTGAAAACTTCACTCCATAGTACTTAATTTTTTTGATGAAATAACAAAAATTAAAATATTGTAATTTTTAAAGCCCCTCATGCACTTCATTATGAAGACTTTAACTGAACATAAAGGGTATCATTTTAGCTGCAGCACAATTAAGCTGCTTCAGATTTTAAAACACCTAAATCTTTTTTTCTTTTATGCCTTCATACCCACTGAGAAAGATGTGGAGCATTAATTAATCAGTAATAAAATAAGTTTCTTCATACTGGAAGGCTCAGCTAATTCCTTTTGAGATTATAGGTACTGAATAATACAAAGCAGTTTTAAAAAAGTGGAGTATGAGGAACAGATATATTTGTCACATCTTTTTAAGATCCAGCAGTCCTGTCCAGGCTTTACTGTATTATACCCATCTGTGCCTCCTTACTCTACATGTTTACAATTTTCCCTACTGATTCACTGATACCATTAATTTCCATCCAGAATAGCAAAAGAGACTATTTTAATAATCCCTTTTACTGTTTCAGTGAAGAAAAAACATGCCCCGGGATTCATGAAGCTCGGCGCAAGGCCGGCGTTAGGCTTGCGCCGACCGTACGGCATGTAGATGGCGCAGTAGTGCCAAATGCATATTAATGAAGGCGAGCTGTCGTCACAGCCACGTGCATAGGAAATGAGTGCGAGTGCATAGGGCGTGTCGAAGTGCCACACGGAGGTGTGGAAATGTCAGCTGTCGACGTGCAACCTAAAATGCTTGCATATAACAATTTGCCTGCAATAGTAATCACACCTGACAGTGTCCGTGGATACGGAAACGTATGCAAAGCATGCAAGACAGTTCTTGCAAACACAAAATTAAGAAGCAAACACAAATGCACGGAAGGGAATATCGAGTCTCCATCCCTCGAACAAATGACAGTGAAAACTGTGTGCCCGTATTCTAACGCAGTGTAGATAGTTATACCAAGTGGAAGTGAAACACAACATGTTAGCCCACCGCCAATAGCTACGTCTAGCCCAATGGTCAGGGTTACCAGCTGTCCCACATTGTGAGTGATAGTACACAGCTGGGCAGATGTGTTCATACCAAAACCATGATAAATGTAAATAT
This sequence comes from Protopterus annectens, assembly GCF_019279795.1. NCBI lineage: Eukaryota > Metazoa > Chordata > Ceratodontiformes > Protopteridae > Protopterus > Protopterus annectens. The sequence goes on from NC_056733.1 coordinate 1,511,567,075, forward strand.
CTAGCGACCGTATGACAGAATTATATCCCACAACGCATGTAATAGTCACATACAATAGGTATGTGCGTATGTAACATACCACATGTGACAAGAAATAGAATAAGCAAGAAAACGAAACATAAGGAGCATATAAACTGCTACAACAATAGGCTAGCATGTAGGCAGAAAGGAAAAGTATTATCCGTAGTGCTGACCGTGGGTATGTGTTGTCCTGTAAAATCAGATATGCGTCCGGAATATATCCCATCCTGGACATATGAAAAGGTGGCACCCTACCAATGGTCAGAGCAGTCGGCCAAAATCCGCTCATATGCGGTCCAAGCCGTACTTGTCAGGATGTGTCACAGTTGAATGGGTATTACCCGGGTGTACCAACCATGTCATGAAAGTTAAGTATAGGCGTGTACCTATGTGCATGATTTGCAGCATGTGGAAGGTGAAACATGCCAGGGTAGTCCACACAACCATACTGGTACCAGAGATATATAGTGTATGCAATGTGTTCCCCTGACCGTGTCATGGGCCATCAACCAAAGAAGTGATGGATGGAGTGTCAGGAATATGTGTGTGTGTGTGTGTGTGTGTGTGTGGGGGGGGTAATGGTATAATCCACAAAGGCAAGACTGTGTTGGATGCAGAATAGGTGAACCGGAGATGTATGAGGGAGCAGCGGGTGAATCAGAAAGAAACACAAAGAACAAGTATACACATCTGCAATACAACCTGACAGGCCGTACTGCAGAACACAATCACACAAACATATGAATATTAAAATGTGCGATATAAATGTACAGAAACTTCACCGGCACATACCCACAGAATGGTCTGGATGGAACCGGTCCATTCAAATGCAACACACCTGGATGCATACTTGAATGCCCATCATCCCCTCCACAACACACAACCCGCCCCCATACCTGAACGTCCACCAAATCCAGCCATACTTGGCCTACTAGCTTGGCGCAGCCATATCCACAAATAGTGACCACTACTCATATGTAGTAGGCAGTGTCACCCTAGGCAGTTTCAGGATTGCAAACTATGTATCCCTTGCATGTAAAACCCCATCACATTTTTGTAAAGCCAAAAGAATGGACGGTATTGGTCTTGTTCAATTTTTGGATATCCCTCATGGGATAAGTAACCTGTGTAAACATCAGACTGGGTATCATGACACGATGTCCAGTCCTGTAGACATCCGGACACAAGTTGAATGTGCAGTAGTGGTGCACAAGACTGTCCAGCCCTAGACGGTCATGCAAAACTGACTACTCAGGATCAAACTCCTGCCCATGACGCACGTTTCCCCACGTGAATAATCAAGAGAATATATTGTAAACATTCGCATAGTGGCACTTGGAAGCAGGGTGATTAAGGCGCTGATGTAAACAGGGTACCTTCTGACCCACTGTATGAGGGACAGTCACTGTTTGGGTAGGTGTGTCCTGACCATCAATGATACAATGGCAAATGTCCTGTGATTGTAGGAAATAACTATGTGCCATACTGCATGTAACAGTTGCCTAAAGCAGTCATGTCTAGATATAAAATACGTAATTCATTCAAGAAACAGACTAAGCAACTAAAGTGCTAAAGGAATAGGCTCTCAGCTAGGAAAATAATGAATGTTCTAAACCCTGCACTGACCGTGGGTATGTGTTGGCCTAAACAATCTGGTGTGTCCAGAATATATCCCATCCTGTACATATGAAAATGTGGCAACTCTACCAATGGTCAGAGCATTCGCACAATAACTGGCCAGCCTCTGAATCACTCACAAAGCCAGAGACCTTTGAAGGAAAGGTGTTGAATGAGAATGACTAATGACAAGAATTAAGAGTAATAGACGCATTTAACTGCAGAAAATAAGTAGTAATACATATGTCTCTGAATCTGTCATCACGTTCCAAGTTAATAGTACTAATATTGTAGAAGTGTCCGTCATTGTCCCTGATTTGTCATTGCCTTGTCCCTGTCACTGTTGAAATTAGTCCTTGAGTATCACAGAGGTCCGTACACATATGTACACCAACCGTCACATTTGTTGACAGGACTATTGCATACCTGTAGGGAATTCATAAGTGATGTCCAGAATAATATTCATTGTATATATGAATGAATTAAATAGTCAAATGTGAAGGGAAACACCAGTGGAACCACCCCCCACCCTATATTATGTAGTGCCGACCTAATAATGTGGTCAGAGGTGCCCAAAACCCTGCATCTGTAAACACAGGTTGAATGTTAAAATCGGGACCAACTCTGTCCATGTGCTACGTCTGACATTTGAACAGGTACAGGACAGTGCTGGTCACCAGTCAGACAAGCCTAAACCCTGACCAGCACATGAACATCCTGATAATCAAACACACGTATGTGCCAGGACTATAAGCGTTGGAGTTCTGAATATCCTTGGAGTGAGTAGACATGCAGCACGGGTCCAGAGCAGTAGGGAATAGGGAATGTCATATGTGTAGTACCGCGGTTTTCCCAGCAGGAGAATGGATGCCTGCTGTGTAAGTGAAATAGTGAGGCATATGTTAGGGTAGCTATGAACCATGGGTATACATATAAATGAAGCAGAACACCAATAGTGTAGTGGTTAGAGCATCCGCCTAACATAAATGCATTCCCTGTTCAAGTACGACTATAGCACATATCACTTTCTTGTGTAATGAATGCCTATGTGCTGTAAAGCCAACATTTAAACACGTAAAGGTGAATGCTTGTTTCACATGGGGACGGAACCAGATTCCATCAATCAAAGTGGAACTGTCATAATGAATAAGGCACACCTAAGCACAAAGATGAGGCAGTAAACATATGTAACTCAAAATAAGGGTATGCAAGTGCACCTGTGCGTGTGTAAGCAGCTCCCAGCATAAGAAATGTATGTTGTTTTGTTCAGATGTAACTTATATATGTATATATAGCTATATAGATGTGTGTATAGATATATATATCCACAGATATAAAATAAAGAAATACATGAAAAGAAATAACAATTAAATATACACATATATATATATATATATATATATATATATTTATATATATATATAGATATATATATATATATATATATATATATATATATATATATATATATATATATATATGTATTTAGAATGAACGCCGAAAGGAGAAAGCATACACACGGGTTGTGAAGGGAATCTAGAGCAACTAAGGTATTAGACAGTGCTTGCAGTGTATGTCAGATAAAGCTACCCAAGAGTGAGCAGAGCACCGCTATTCACACCAGAGGCAGGGTCATACCAGTGGGCATAATAACGTTGAACTGCTACGTCAACATTACACATAGACAGAATGTATTACATGTTGTGACCACCTACACATGTGACCCGCAAATGGCCGTAATCCATAACACCAGGAAATGCACGTATGTGAAAGTAGTACAAGAGGCGGTACAAAATGTGTGTAGGGCCCCTAATGGTCTGGAGAGGGCAATGTGTAAAGGTGTGTCATGGCTGCGATATTATGTGGATAATGGCTGTTACGCGTGGAAACTCAACACGGATGGGTTGGAGGAACTATGGCTATGCCATTGTGGATACAGGTGTGCCAGGGTTGGTTGTGCCGGTTCCAATGGAGCGGCCCATGTAGGTCAGCTAGTACGTAGAAGCGATTCTCAGCTAGATCGTCTTCTGCGTGGAGACATGCATGAATGGGCATACTGTCGTTGAAGGTTGTGCGTCAGGGCTGGCAACTATGCACAAAAAAGTCTATCAGCCAATCAGTAGCGGACCGGAGTTCCACAGTGGCAACCCCTAACCGGGAAAAGCCGAAAGTCACAACAATATACAGACATCAATATGTTGACGTAAATTCTCTGTAACACATGCACTCTATTTATTGATATAAATAATATGAATGTTCACAGACACAAATACAGTAGCAGGTATACTAGGCTGTGTAGACGAGGAATAGGTCAAATGACACCGTATCACAACACACTTATCAGCGGTACTCCATACTTGAACAAAGTGCGACATCTGTCCACTGTATAACGTGCTATATACCGATTACAAGTTAACTGGAGTGAATTGTCGGTGTCATAATGACTAAGGCAATAGTATGCTGTTGAAGCAGAGATAAAACCCAATACAATTGTGTAAGTGTGTTTCTACGGGAAATGTATTGGTCAATGGACACAGAGATGTGTATGTGTATATATATATATATATATATATATATATATATATATAGATATATAGATATATATATATATACATATACACATATACATACATGCATACATACACACACATATACAAAAATATATATATATATATATATATATATATATATATATATATATATATATATATATACACACATACAACATTTATTGATATATACACATATACACAAATTAAATATATATATGTCATTGTAGATATTCACATGTACATAACTAGTTTACTGTACAGCAAGCAATTACAGGTAACATATGTTCAGACTGGGTATATGTTACTGGGAGGTCCAATAAACAAACGTTTACCCCCACGCCGCTCAGCTAGGCCGGTAAGACATACAGACACGCAATAAAGGAAAATACACCGCTGCTTTCCAAACCACCAGCAGGAAAGTACCAGTGGGAGAGATCTGCAAGGTCTACACTTTAAACATGGATAACGGGGTCCCTTGCGGGACACCAAAAATTCACTATACAAGCAGCCTATGGTCATTGAGGCGAGCAGGATGTAGCTGTACATGGAACAGTAGGTTGTGCAAGTGTGATAACACATGGGTTGGCAAAACGTACATGTGTCCCGAGATGGGGAGAGTGGGCAGAGTGTAGGGGTGTGTTCATATATCAGCTGCGCTCACAGTAAGTATGAGTCATGCGTGCTGTAGAGGGGTGTCAGGTAGCTGAATCATGAGTATGCAATAATGGGCCTAAGTGTGCAGGTGTCGGTTGGCAGAGATGTAGTAGGCACGCCCAGCGGAAGTAATTAATATGCCTATGTGGGCATTGCTGACACTCGTAACTCCCAAACATGAAGAGCATATCTACTGGGTAGTCTGTAAGCCATTTGGGGAACACATAGGGATTATATCAGTGCCCTGTACCCAATGATCATGGACCTCCATGATTACGAATCAGAATCCAACACAGTCCGATCTAAACCCCACCAGAACTAGTGATATTAGGTCAAAAGATGGTGGAATAGACATAATGCCTGACAGCATATCTCTCTCTCTCTCTCTTTCTATATATATATATATATATATATATATATATATATATATATATATATATATATATATATATATAAATATATATATTTATATATATATATATATATATATATATATATATATATATATATATATATATATATATATATATATATATATATATATATATATATATATATATATATATATATATATATATATATATATATATATATATATATATATATATATATATTACTGTAGATACAGACCGGGCATATGCTACTGGGAGGTCCAAGAAACAAACATTGCCCTCCCACACTGCCCAGCTAGACTGGTCAGACATACAGACATGCAATAAAGGTGAATACACTGCTGCTTTCAAAAACACTGGCAGGAAAGTACCAGTGTGAGAGATCTGCAAGGTCTACACTTTACACATGGATAACGGGGTCCCTTGCGGGACACCAATAATTCACTTTACATATGAACCTGTGGTAATCGATGCGAGCAGGATGTAGCTGTACACTGAACAGTAGGTTGTGCAAGTCTGATAACACATGGTTTGACAGAATGTACAACATGTGTCCCGAGGCGGGGAGTGTGTGCAGTGTGTAGGGGTGTGTTCATACCCCAGCTGCGCTCACAGTAAGAATGAGTCATGAGTGCTGTAGAGGGGTGTCAGGTAGGGCAATCATGGGTATGCCATAATGGGCATAAGTGTGCAGGTGTTGGTTGGCAGAGATATATTAGGCACGCCTCGTGGAAGTAATTAATATTCCTATGTGGGCATAGCAACCGCCTATACCTCCCACACCTGAAGAGCACATCTATTGGATAGTCCGTAAACCATTGTGGGAACACATAGAACCTATAACAGTGCCTTGTACCCAATTAGCATGGACATCCATGATTACGAATCAGAACGTAACACAGTCCTAACTAAACACTTCCAGAACTAGTACATTTAGGTGGACAGGTGGCGGAATACACGTAACGATTAATGAATACATGTATGAGTCATGTACAGCATGTACCTCGACAAATGTGAATGAATACATATGCCCTCTGACTGTCAATGTGTCAGGTTAATAGAGCCAATCATCCAAATGTGTCCCTCAGGGTGTTATGCAGTGTCCCTGATACAAGTGTTCATTCTCCCCCATTCGTATGTGAGGTCTGCTAGTGACAGAAAGCGCATATTCCGCCGACCACCGTAGGTAGATGACAGTATAATAGTGTGGGGTTACCACCTGTCTACCTTTGGGAGGGACTCTCTACTCTGGGCAGTTGTGTCCTGTAAAATGAATGGCACATGGCCTGTGATATCGGGAAAAGAGTTCATATATTGTGTGTAGTGGTGTCATAAAATGATATTGTTGTATCTGAAACAGGTGCATGTTATAGGAAACAGTAGTAGCAACTATAATGCTACAAGAATAACCTTAACGTATGCAAACTGGTGAAGTAGTCAGTATGCTACTGGCTGTGGGTATGTGTTGCCTTGCCAAATGTGACAGCTCTACATATAGGTCCTATAGGGCTGCCACGTTTCCAAATGGCCAAAGTGGGAGCTGCTCTGTAGAAATGTCAGATGTACCAGGTCAGAACATACCTACAGCCATGCATAGTACAGACACATACAGAGTCGCACAAATCAAAGCCTAGTCAAGCAGCAGTCAGGTTGCTTATGCTACTTCACATAACATATAGACGTGATATGTATACAATAACCGCTACATGCAACTATTACAGACACGTAGAATATAACATTGTCCTGTAATCGGGACATTAGCTATGGCTACAGTATTGTCGCAAGACACATATGCTTAATGAGGGACTGTCCCATGCAAAGTGCGAAAGGTGTTACGCCTAGAATGTGTACAATCTAAAAGGTGGAAATCCTACAATAGGTATGTGGTAGCATGATCCGGCCGAGAGATGCGTTTCCCAAAACACATTCACATGTCAGCATTGCAGAATATCGGTTCCCATGTATCAGCCAGATGGGAGCAGATTGTATGAGGAAGACGCATATCATATGATGATGTCACTGGACAGGCCGCCGAGTCCGTACAGTCGAACGCCTGACATCACCTAATGTTTAGCCATACCCGGTACTGTAATCATGTAGTCCGATGTAATAGGCATCACAAGGGATCACGCCCACCCAGCGTGAGTGACAAATGGAAGCACCAATGGCAGTGCACGTGCAAGTGAGTGAGCGAGCGGGTGTACGCATGTTTGTTTACCAGTATGTGAGTATTGCACTGTTAAAGAAATGTGGAGTCTAAACAAGTATAAGGAGCTGTAACCAGAGGTCAGCAGTGCTTAACAATGCGCAAACCCACACACAAACGCTCCCACTGGCTGGAATGTGCCTTACCCACTCCGTATCCAAAGGCGTCGTTCTGGACGAAAACAAGGAACCGTCCCTTGCACGTGTTGGTAGCAATACCCTGCGCACACAGCTCATGTGAATTGCCAATACACCATGGCATATATACAGACAATAGACAGTACCACACACATACCATACAGCACAGTCATCCAACAGTATAGCAAGGTACTGGCAGATATGTCCGGACCACTGGTGTTTGTAGACCTGGCCGTTCTATGTTACAGTGTGTGAGCATGCCCGATATGACTGTTACGCATGTTGTTGACTGACATTACCATCATACCATCATGTGTTTGAGCATGCCCAGTATGGTCAACTGGATCGCATGTGTCACATGTCCATATAGTCAGTACTGTGGTGCCGACCCCTGCGTTGTACACTGACAGGTGGCATGCTGTATCTGCAGGGTAGCTAACGGTCATGTGGCATTGACTGTTGCTACATTTCTGCACAGCATGGGGGACATTCAACTGCATCCACAGTCCTACACAGCACCAGGTGTGGCACAGCTGACTCTCACATGTGTACGTTGGAAGGGGAGCACAGCTGACAGTTGTACACATTTGTGACTACTGTACTGATATGCCAGGTACTCCATGTCAGTGTGTGCACCCACCTAAATTGCTGGTTGGAGGCATACCAGTGTACGTTGGATCCTAGCTTGAATTACCAGCATAGTGGTTTCAGACGTCCTAGCCTTCACAACCTGCATCCAACTGCCTGGCCTGCTGTAGTCTGTGTGTGTTTGTGGGGGTTGGGGTCATCCATTGTGCATCTCCAGAGGCCATTGTATAGCATTTCCCTGTAGTGGTCTACACCTGTCCAGCTGTATGAGACTTGTGTGGGTTGTATGGACAGACATGATGTTCAGCCCATAACCTGCAGTGGGTTAGGACACCCTATGTACTACTGGCTACTATTGTGACCCCAGTTTGTGCTACAGATGTCATGGTACCACTATGGACGTGCACTGTCTGCTGCCCTAACAGTCGGCCATCAAATACCCTTGTATGCTCACATCCATACCATAGCTACAGGTAAATACACATTCTAATGCAACTGCCAATTGGTAGGTTGATTGACTTACCTTGGGGGTGTTCCAGAGTTGAGGACGGTACTGGAGGGTTGCCTATGTCGGATGCACACAGTGCTTTTCCTCTACATGGCTGAGCACAGGTAGTGTCATGTTTGGCATCCCTTGTACTGTCTGTGTGAGTCAGAGAGGGTGAGATTCCCTGGGTACCTACTGTGTCAGTGCATATGCCATGTGTTGCCTCCTTGCCAAGGGCAGGTTATACTGTGCATGCCTCCTTTCGCCGACTGGGTCCAGCTCAGGTAGTTCCTCCTCCAAGTCACACTGTGCCTGTACAGGCCTTGGCATTGGTGGGGGGCTGTGTGGCCCTGCCCCATGCTGTTCCTGCTGCAACTGCTACCGCAGGATCAGATTGTGTAGCATAGCACATACCATAACAATTTGTGTGCATGTAGCTGGTGAATACTGCAAGGCTCCATTGGATGTGTCCAGCCACCAGAACTGTGACCTCAGCATCCCAAATGCACTCTCAATGATATGTTCTGCCTGTGCGTGTGCCTCGGAATGGTGTAGTTGTTCAGGTGTGTGTGCATTGCTGATGGGTGTCATCAGCCACGACTCCAGTGGTTACCCAGCATTCCCCACTATGTGACGGTAGGGGATGTCCATATTGCCAAAGGTGTGGTACAGCTGCATCAGATGCCACATATCAGAATTGTCATAGCTTCCAGGGCAGACAGCACACACATTCAGTTTAATGGCCTGTCCATTGCATACAGCCTAGCTGTTGGAGGGTATGCCCCTGCAGTGACTGTAGGCCCTACCCCGCTCACCGGGTGGTGCTTTGATTTGTATGTGCGTGCAGGCTATAGCACCCAGTACCCCAGGGTAGTCAGCCATTTGGTGGGAGAGACGCATATTGCTGGCCAACAAAGCACGTGTGTTGAGGACATGTACGTGTTCACTGGCACATGGTGACATGGCGTCTGTGAACTGGAGCAATACTCTGGATGCAGATGCCTGTGAGATCCCCAAGATACCCCCAGTTGTGCATTGGGAGGTACCTGTGGCTAGTATACCTAGGCCAACACATACCTTGGTATCCACTGGAATGGGTTACCCTAGGCCTGTTCGATGTGTCAGGTGTGGCTGGCGCAGTTCACCAAGCTGCTGTAGGAGGTGTCTGTCCACCCCATAGTGCTCCATTTTCTCCAGCCCATGTAGCCCCTGGTAGGTTATCCTGGGTCTGTAAAGTGTTCTGTCACCTCACTAAGGGTTGTTCGGCAGCATTCACATCCTCACCACCCTGAGCCTCTTGCACATGTTGGTCCATGTTGCCTGCTGCAGCCCTTCTCATTTGGTTGGATTGTGTCGAGAAATGTCCCCGCATGTATACACCAGTGGTGTAGAGTGTGGGAGAAACCTGTGTGTATGGTGCCTGGTCACTTTACCTTAGTGTTCATGGGTGGCCTGGCCATGTAATCTGCTGATTGTGCTAATTATCACCTGTCTGTGCAGCCTGTTCACCTTGACGATTCCACTACTGCTGTTGTCCCTCCCAATTTCACCAGGCAGGTATAGACACACCCCTAGCTTAGGCGTGCTAAGGCAGGAGCAATCCCGAGGCACAGGGCTCCAATGTACGTACAGTATGCCTAAAACCCCTTCCATGCCTTCACCTATATTCCAGTCCTGCACCCGGCTATCTGCACACATACACTCTTGGGATCTGCATCACACCCTGGGGATAAACGGGATTCACTACTGTCAACCTCATTTGCATAGTATTGTCTTCTCATGCATAGTCATATGACCCATACTGATCCTCCAAATTAATAACCACTGCTTACTGTCGCTCAGATCTGCACACAACTGGCTAAAGGTTACTTACTATCACCATATTCAATGTCCTTTGTTCTTCCCATCAACAAAATAATCGGTCTCTACACGACTAGAACCCAGGACCCTGTACACCAGGGATGAAGTGCTTTACCACTAAGCCAAGGAAGATATACATGCATCCAAGGTGATCATGTACAGATCATCCAGCACAGACTTTCAATAGTGCTAATGTCCACAAATATATATATATATATATATATATATATATATATATATATATATATATATATATATATATATATATATATATATATATATATATATATATATATATATATATATATATATACACACACACACACACACACACACACACACACACACACACAGATGTAGATATTGAATTTACATCACAACAGTGGACTACATGACACCAAAGCAGTAGACAAGAATGAAAGGGAAACCACATGTGCCACCTGCATTATGTAGTGGTGTTACTATCAAGGCAAGTGTGTTACGTTGCATCACACGGGTCAGATGGTAGTAAGGGTAAGAGTAGGGCTGCTGACGTTTACCCACCAGAGCTATTGGCGAATGTATGTGTATGTGTTGACAGCCCAGTCTCTTGGCCGATTATGACATTTGTGGACACTATATAGGAATGCAACAAAACACACTCCACACATCCTTGAACTAGCCACTCATAGATACCAACACATAAGAAACGTCTGTCAAACACACACACCAGTCATGATTTGGAATCGAACACCTACTTGTCTTTTCTATCACACTACAACATTACACAGTTACAGAACGCGCTACAGAGATTACTGGAATACAGTGCTCCCAGAGGCATACTTCTAAGTGGGTGACATCATCAGCAAAGGAAAAGACGCCGATAGGGAATGTATGGAGAGTGAGCAGTCTAAAAGCATTATGCTGTCCCCAGGAAGCTGGAAACACACAGACACACACACACTTGGCAGGGCAGGGATTCGAACATACACCTAACTACCTTATCACACTACAGCATTATGCATTTACAGAACACACTACCGAGATTACTGGAACACAGCACTCCCAGAGGCATACTTCTAGGTGGATGACATCATCAGCAAAGGCAAAAATGCAGATAGGGAATGTATGGAGAGTGAGCAGTCTAAAAACATTACTGTGTCCCTAGGCAGCTGGAAACACACACACACACACACTTGGCAGGGCTGGGATTCGAACATACACCTAATTACTTTATCACACTACAGCATTACGCAGACACAGAACGCACTACCGAGATTACTGGAACACAGTGCTCCCAGAGGCATACTTCTAGGTGGATGACATCATCAGCAAAGGCAAAGACGCCGTTAGGGAATGTATGGAGAGTGAGCAGTCTAAAAGCATATTACTGTCCCAAGGCAGACAGAGACAAACACACGGCAGTGGTGTGAACGGGACATCTGCCTATCTATGGAGCACTATTACAACACTACATAGACATGAGACGCGCCACAGACAGTACATCTTTCAGACAACCAGTGTGTTCAATGTAGGAATCCATCCTGACGTGGGGTATGGACATCTGTTGCCTGGATGACCACTATCGCTATACAGGATTTCAATGGTCATGCCCATACAAAGAGGCACATATCCGACACAAGGTGTCACTGGGCATGCTCACACACCTAGTAGCACACGTCCGTTTGGAATGTACTATGTGTCCATCTACACAATGGCGTACTGGGCATGCTCACACACTTAGTAGTAGCGAAGGACTGTCTTGTATGCACACGGATTCTAAACACGGAAGGGCACAGTGTGTCGATAGTGAACATTGTTAGCACGAACGCTGCACTACATATATCTGACACCGGTCGTCAGTGCTAGATGTGTAGCGTTCGTAATCACAGCTGACAATCCAGATCCAACAATGGGGAATACGGACATCTCTGCAGTGAGGAACACCTGGCATATGGCACAGTTGTGCACAATAGCAATACCACCGTATACCTCAGATACAGACATGTGGGCCATAAGACCGTGATGGACCGCTCCAGGTGTTAGTGTCCCCACGTACATGAAGGCCACTCACATGTACTGACCAGTACACACTCAAAAGCCATCACAGATGTCTCAGGTGCAGATCACAGTGGTAAATGCCGCATTCTACTATGTAGCCCTCAGACATCACCATGTCCTTGGACCAGCAACACACTTCCATACATTACTACAACACCATGTTACTCATGACCAGTGGACTGTACATAGTTCTACAACAACTGTGCAGACTACACATGTACTGACAGGGTTCCATCATGTGTTATGCAATGCAATGATACCACTGTTCATAACCTGGTCGGCTCTACACATAACAGGGGCCATGGGTCTTATACAGCTGTAACAGATAACTGTTGCTGTACACCAAAAAACACTCATGTTTGGATATGACATACATGTAATTGCCATGGATATGTACATGGCCCATACACACACACACACACACACACACACACACACACACAAAACACATATGTACATAGCATAGCTTTTGCTGTCCTCCGTGCAGACAAGTGGCTACAGCAATCACACGCATGCACATGGAAGGTAGGTCCATGGCTGTTGAATGCTAACAGTACATAAGGTAGCAATGTTGACTGAGGTAACATTCCCTCTGTACTAGTTACCCATGACAACTATCATATCATACAACAGTCCATGCGTCATGTATGTCATCTCACATGTCCACCAATTGCAATGCATACAAACATGGCTACATGACAGGAATGTAGGACCAACACACATGTACATGTAGTGGTGTGCATTCAGCTACCATGCATGTGCAGTAGCTGATGTATGCAGTTCATCTGTGTCTAACTACAACATGCAGTTGCAATGCAGCCCCATCATTGACACCTGTATATGGTGAAATAGTGACAGTATGGTAGGATGTGCATCAGGTATGGATGGATGTGTGTACATAAAGTGGTGGTCCACCTTTGCAGATGGATGTTTGCTGAAGACAGCTCACAGGTGTGTCACAAGCCATCCTACCATAACATGTGCAAACAGTATGCTCTGTTACTGTTACATGAAGGTGAAGACATACAACCTACACAGTGGTCAGGATGTCACTGACTGTAAATCACTTGACACCTGTAACACTTACGTCCTCCCGTGTGCATATAGCAGTACAATTGCCGAAGGTAGCGTTGGTACACATAATGCAGCCAATTCTACTGCATGTCTGTCAGATGTATCATCATATAGCAGGTGTATGATTCACAGTACTGCCATATGTGTTTACTTGTGTGACCATATATGCCACGTATGGTGGGGAATACATCCCAATTGTTACACACCCCTGTACACTGTTGTAGAGATCTGTACATACTGCAGTGTAGAAAGCAAGACATAGGTGGTGTGTGTATCACAAACATGTCAGCTATCTGTATGTGAATGACATTTGTGGACTCCCCAGTGTGTGTGTGTGTGTGTGTGTGTGTGTGTGTGTGTGTGTGTGTGTGTGTGTGTGTATGTATGTATGGCTGTCTGGTGCATGGAGTGAGGGTGTATGCTACCATACAGAACAGACAGGATCCCTAACCCTCATGGTGATGCAATCTACTACCGTGTTGATGCCGTCGGTCTCAGCCTTACTGCCTACCTGTACATGTTCATTCTCTGTGTCACGTCATGAGGGTGCACAGTACTGTGAAGGTGATTACCACATAAGCAGGGGTCCTCACCTAAACACTATCAAGTGTGCGTTATAGTGTCGTTGACCCCGTGAGTGCGGGCATGTTACTGTGTGTTTCTGTGTATGTCTGTGCGTGTTCTCATCCTGTAATGTGACAGTGTATTACTGCTACACAGTGAGGCCTCATGCTATCAACTGGCCTCTACCCTTGACATCAGCCAGACCGCTGTGTAAACCCCCCGCACCATGTCACTGTACCTGTGATGTGACCCAGTATGGATGTCACATCTCTAGCCACTATAGCCTATTAAACACCTCCCATGCTTCTGGATCAGTAGATGTGTGGACATCTGTGGAATGGTAGCCTTTCTAACAGTGAGGTTGAGGCTACGTATAGCATGCTGGTATTGCCATACATGCCTGTGAGTACTCCACATTTACACATGGGAAACTGCAAACACTGCTACTTATTGGCACATGCAATTAGACCTTAAGGAGGGAAGCAGAGCATCATTACCAACATGTTGTTACTGTTGTTACCAAGACACATACTGTGAACATACAACAATGCATTCTAACTGCAAACACTGTAAAGTAATGGCACATGCAATTAGACCTTAAGGAGGGAAGCAGGGCATAATTGCCAACATGCTGTTACTAAGACACATACTGTGAACATATAACAATGCATTCTAAACCTGTACTACATGGTATGTCTGGTGCGTGTCAACAGTACACAACAAATGCAATATACACTTATCTCACTATTCTGTTCACCCTGTGCATCAGACCATATGAGCATGTCCCTGCACCAATGGTGTGGATGACAGGGATGCGGCACAGGCATCATCATATGCACAGGGTGATAATGTTTGCCAGGGGCATAGGCTGCACCAGTGGATGACATCATGTGTGGGCGTTAGGGCCGGTGATCTGATTGGACATGTGTGGTTGTTATGCATGTGGGTGTTGTTGCGGTGCCCTACAGATGTTTCTGCTGCGTACATGTATGTGTGCACACAGTTCTGCCATGTGTCTGGCCGACACAGGGGTATTATTGACAGCTCCAGATTGTACAGACCAGGATGTACAGCTCACTGTGTCCGGCCACGGCCATGTGACCTTTGCCTGCCAGGGGTTGCACGGGCACTACCAGGCAGATGTATAGATTGGCTACTGTCTGATGACACATGTCCACTAGAACCGTGTCCCCGCTGGGAACATCCAGGGCCACGTCCACGTGGCCTGCTGTGTCCTGGTGTGGACAGCAGAGCACCAGCTGCACTGCTACTGCTACCGGTACTATGGGAGCGGGCATGTGAGGTAGCTCGTTCACGCTGACCTGCACCAGGTGGTGTAGCTGGCCTACGTCCACTTGGCCTACACATCACTCCTACCAGATGTTCCAGCACAGACAGCTCACGCTCACGGATTGCCATGCCACGGTCATGGATTCCAACCATGTCACCCAATCGCCTGTCCAGAATGTCAGCAATCTGCTGTTGAGCATTTGCCAATGCCTGGATGTTGTCATTTAAAGAACAGATAGCAGCCCTCTGAAGCCTATGCTCTTCTCTGTTCTGCCATTCAGCACATGCCTGTGCCGCCATTACAGTCTGAAACATGCGTCTGGTGACACCAGCTGCTGCGCTCTGTCCTGCAGGTGCATGTCTGCCAGAGGTCCTCCTACGAGCAGCACTGGCCACATGCCTGTGTGGCACATCTGCAGTCATTACACTGACTCCATGGTGTGAGGACACCCCTTCTGTAGCCACCACACATTCCTGTTCCAAGCTAACACACGCTGACTGTCCTTCCTCTAAAGCCACTGGTGATGGGGTATGTGTTGGCATGAGAACTGTGTGCGGGGAAGAGGGGGATATAGCTGGGATGACAACCATTGGCACAGATTCAGCCCCTGACAACCCTGCCTGTACCTCAAGCATATGTTCATCACTGCTAGAGTCTGTGGGGGCACTAACATCAGATGGACCGCAGGAGGGTAACACACCTACATCACCTGTGAATGCAAAGAAAGACTCTACATTACAATAGAGACACACACACAGACAGAGACAGAGACATACACATAGAGACAGAGACAGAGAGAGACACACACAGACAGAGACAGACACACACAGACAGAGACAGAGACACACAGACAGACACACACAGACAGACACAGACACACAGAGACAGACACGAGCACAGACACACACAGAGACAGACACGAGCACAGACATACACAGACAGACACAGACACACACAGAGACAGACACAGACACACACAGAGACAGACACACACACACACAGACACACACAGACACACACAGACACACACACACACACACACACACACACACACACACACACACACACACACACACAGAGACAGATCATGCATGTGATTTGACAGAAAGCATGCAGCATGCATGTGATATAGCAGACGGCATGCAGCTCAGACATTAATAGTGGTAGTTAGCATACATCCCTGGGATGCACACAACAGCAAGCAGGTGTCATATCAGAAGCCATGCAGTTCACGCAATCATGGTAGTAAGCATGCATCCCTGTGATACACCATGTAGACCAGCACAGGTTAACAGTACACATGGCTGATGTGACCTTGACATTAACATGTAGTATGACATGTAATCTGCTGACGTGAGCATTGACATGCATACATGTCTGACACAATGGTGTCCTGACACATGTACAGCGGTGTAATGGGTATCACATTGCAGTGCTGTCTGTATGCCCTACAGATAGAATGCACTTTTAGCAGATGTGCATGAGCATTGAAGGGTAGTATGAGGTGTCTACATTGCTATACAGTGTGAAGTACAGACACTGTGCCATTGCATGGCATCATGAGGCGTCTATATTGCTATACAGTGTGGAATACACACACAGTGCATAGCCATGACTGCGTGCATACACATTACAGAAATACTGTGGATTGTGAACCACGTCGCTGAGGTGTATACACACTAAACCATGCTGTGTCATGTGACAGGTCACCGGAAGACCTACGGATGACACCCCTGCACAACTACTAAAATGTCTTAGCTGCCTGGCAACCATGTCCACACATGGTAGACTTGTCAATACACCATGTCCAACATGACATTTATGTACCACACACACGAGGTGCACAGCTGACAGTGATGTCCAACAGCAGCAAGGGAAATGTACAGTATATGTGGCCTGATGTGTCTATGTCTGTGGAAGCTGTACAGGTGACTACTGTCATGCTGTGACACAGTCATGATGTTCAACACATATGGTCGAATTAAGTGACACCTCCACAAGCTGTGCACATGCTTTTAGGATGCCCAGTGTTCGACATCAACTATATAACCATTCAACAAAGGCTATAGTTGGACCATGTGGGACAATGTGCAACAGGGTGTATACACATCACATCTACTGTGTGTTGCTACATGTCTCTGGCCATCCTCCATGGCCATGTGTGAACATGTGTTGGCCAAATGTTTGTGATGGCCGTCTATCTCACATGTCTGTGTTGTCCCATATGACATTCACCCATAGATGTCAGATACGTCACTGTCCACAGGGTTATGCAGACAAAGGGCTGTTTGTTTGGTATGTGGGGTATGTATTATGGGATAGTGAGACAATGTTGCAGCCGGAACACTACATGTCTGGGACATGTCAGATGGCACATCACAATGTGTGCACCCATTGCAGGGGCATATTCCACAATGGTGAATCCTGTGGGCTGCCCATATCCCAGCTCACTGTGTGGTAGTGTTGGCGTACCACACATGTCTTGTTCCAATGTATAGTACATATTCCTACATTGAACAACACCTCCACAGTTGTATGCACAGCTGTCCACACATCTAGCAATGACAGATAGTGTGGTTTCATGTCAGTGTTTCATTTAGTTTGTATATATTGCACATGGGTAGCCAGTGTGATTGATGACAAATGCAACCTGTATATCGTGACTGGACCATACATTATGTGTACATGTGTTAACTGGCCACATGGCGAATAGATCTATGCATTAACATGCCTGATACTGATAACTGTTTCACCTGCAACGGACTGCTGTCTGTGCGGCACACCAGAGGTATCTGTATAGGGGTGACACAGCAGTTTGAACATTATCCATGACTGTATGACAGCTACAGGGTGCAGTGTGCATGTTAACACGTTTGCCTGTACAATAGCATATAGTATGCACATGTGTGCATACACAGGGTAGCATACTATAGTATGCGGCATGTGTGTAAACATACCTTGCATATGATGTTACATTACATATTGTACAGTGACAAATGCAACTAAATGGGATATAATAGTTATATGTGCAGTAGTGACTTACCAGGCAACTCCAGGCTCGGTGGATGGGAGACACCCACCTCCATGATGGCAGCTAGTGTTTGTGGATGCTGTTCTGAGGGTGTCCCCAGGCTGGCCAGTAGCTCCTCGGTAGGTGTGAGTGGGGGCTGGGTTGGTGGCCCACCACCTGTTCTACTTGGTTCCCTGGTGATTGCATTGGTACGCTGTTTTGCATGTCGTATCAGGTCCATGCAGTGTCTGCACACCTGCTGGTAGGTGCGGTTATGGCCACCCACATCATTAACCCTCCTGCGAAGGTCCTGCCATAGGTCGTCATGCTGCTGGGCATGCTGTGGCACATGGCTGAACAATATCTCATAGTTATCATGGAGGTATGCCTGTCCAATGATCTCCATGCTCATGGATGGCACCCTGTCATGACTTGGGTGCCTTGTATGACTACCTACTAGGCCTGGAGACGTCACCAGCTCAGGGAGGTAAACTGCACAGCACCATCCCTTACACACAGTGTCCATAATGTTGACTGCTGCTTAGGTGGTAGTTAATGGGTACAGAGTTATTCACCTAGTGGTGACAATGCTATATGCAGCTGTCAGATTGTGCACATATGTCACGCACCTCACCCACAAAGCCCATTCTGTATGTTCTCCACAACACTGAGACAGCTATTGCTCCTAGGTCATGGCCATTCACATCCTTACATACGCAGATGCCTCCCATTTGTCTGTGTGGTATGGGCTACAATGAGGGGGGAGTACAAAACATTAACCCTGTTTTACTGTAGCTGCCACTGGTGTGATATGCACATGTCACTCAGACACCTTTTGTAGTGTTGCTTCTGTCAACAGGCCACTGGTAGAACACTCCTGTGACATACGAAGGTACATCTAGTATAATCAGTGTAGCTGGAACACAGTATGGGTGATGATGTCCTATGACCTGTCACAGGTATGCTATGCAGTGTTAAATCATCCATACTGTCATCTACATCTGTACTGCTAACATCTACGCTGATAAAGGTTCATGGACTTGCAGACCATACTCAGCAGGGTAATAGTGCAGTGCCTCCCATTATGACTGGCGTCTCCACTTGTGGGTTGCAGTGAGTTTATATTATCCAACACCCTATCTGTATTGCATATTCATGCTCAGCACTTGTTCAGAACATGTAAGCACTTCATGAGCTACTAATTACTATAGCATCCGTTCCAACTCATTTCCTGCAAGTACACTATCTGTCCTTACATTTCCAACTTGCTTACAGTACAACAGCTGTTGTACAAATGTACCTCACATATCTTGTGAGACATGGTTGAATATGCAGGCATGTCCAAGTGTCAATTACCAGTGTTATTGCCTGTCTATATGATGAATATGGCAAACATGAGGCAATAGAGCAATTGTCTCATGTACACAGTCAATGCTCACCTCCCAACATACGACACTACAGCCTGTGGGAGATGCACATATGTAGCCATGCTGGGGGTAATGCTCTCTCCAACCTAGACTGAACCTGACATTCATGTGGGGATGTTAAACATTTGCAACACACCCCACTCATCACATAGTCTCACTAGATCTCCACCACCACAGGCCACACATAGTATGACTACGACATTTTCAGAACCTCTCCATACTCTCTGTGTAGGCAACAGAGGCAGCCCCCATCACCAAACACAACACCAATTACTTATTGCCCACAGACTCATATATGCCCATCAACTACAGCCAATAGGGTGTTATAACATACCCAACACACCAGTCATAGGTGACTCTGTAGACGGTCACACTGATGTCCCACTCAGCAGGCTACACAAGGTGATAGTCGCTTACATCTGGCTGTCGGGTAACAGGATCCGCAACATAACCTATGCACTCATGCCACACCTCACCAGGTACAATTTGACTGTCATTCTCCATGTTAGTGTGACTGCCCTGAGATGTAACTTCCTGGACTACATGTACAGGGACATGCAATAGCTCTCCAGTCTTGTAGCCCAGGAAGGTATCGCCCAAGCCCTGAGAAGCATTCTGCATTCATCCAGACTGATACCACTGTACAACGACCAAATGTTTAACTTCAACAGTTGCCTATGCTTCTGCTGTCATTCCACAGGCATCCAGTATCTGTCTGCTTTGAATGACATGGTCAACAAAACACGATGTTTGGCACAGATGACCTGCACCTGTCGGCCCTGGGATTATGGATAAAATGTAAGGCTCTTGCTGCTCCTATACTGCCTGTCTTGGACAGTTTCCAATAACATATTCACCACCAGAACAGGAACAGGCAAGCAAAACCTGGGGTAATGTTACTCGATGCTTGACATCTTCATCTCTAACACACTCAGGCGAGGCACTCCTTATAATGGACCACTTCGATATCCCTGCAGTGACTGGGACCTGCCTCTAGGCTCCAGAGAGCACACCTGCACTGACAGATTATATGCAGAACACACCTTTCAGTCATGTAACCAGGACCAGAACACCCACGGCGGAGGTGTGTCCATATTTCACAAGGATGTACACACCTCCAGGCTGGTTACTTAGCAGAATGCATCAGAGGTAATCCACGTGCAACTAACTATGGCCAGAACTGCTATACACATTGTAACTTGCTATGGATTCCACACCATACCCCATGGTTACCGGCCCTCATTTCTTGGTGTACTGGACAGTAGGGTTCAGACAGGAACTACTGATGTGAGACTGACACTACCCCACACTTAACTGGGATACCTACTCATGTACCGGCACATTAGGCCAACGCTTTCTGGGATTTATAACCTCCAATTGGCTGGATCAACCCATACACACCACCACCAAAGCCAACAATATCCTAGACATGGACATTACCAACATGTGACTGGTGTTCCACACCTGCTGTTATCCCCTCGTTGGTAGTTTCCGAACGTATGCTAATCACCCTTGTTATCCACATCCCGGCACCACACCCTTCACGGAATACACGGTACAAGATTTCTATAAGGCCTACTTCAGACATCTTATGACAGCGGTAGTAAACGTCATGACACCCGTGCAGATGGACAATGTACTTACAAATGCTGAAACATACACCACTGCACTTCATTAGCACTTACACAACTGCATGGATCATGCTATCCCAAACAGAGCCATGATGGTACCCACCAGATAAAGGACACCACTCTGGGGTCCAGTTCCATGGACGTAATGTACAACAAAAGGTGGAGGCTGTTGCAAAGTGTACAATCCCATGGGTGGGGTAGCTCACTGGTCAGCCTCAGTAGGAATCCGGGATCCCTTATCACATCCTCCAAAGCTAGCTACATAAACATTACTGCAACACATTCCAAGGACTACCACAAAGCGTTATGGAGGTATGTCAGTACTCGATGGCAATACCCACATCTGCTCTGACATACGGCGGTTAGGCAGGAACATTACAGAACCGACTGATATTGGCAACATCCTGGCAGATAGGTTCAATGCTAACTTTACACCCTCCAAATCCCTCCAGGGCCAAAATCTATACAGGAACAATGCAGAGTCCCTGTGGTCACAACTACACAGTTCCAAACTGCACTCTCAAAGGCCTAGAACACAGACTCCATGTGACCATCCAACATCCCAGGCTGCGATTTACACAAACCTCAGAATGACATGGCTCCTCACTTGGCCAACAGATTCACTAATAGCCTTGAATGGTGCACAGCAACAGTTATCACACTCCACACAGGTGGTGCCACAATGGACCAGAGGGACTATTGCCCTATATGCCTGACTGGACTGTTCTGCAAGGCTATGGGGCACATCAACATGGAAGTCATTCACAGAGACATTGGTGGGCTCCAGACCTTTGATGCCACCCAGGTTGGATTTGTTAGGGCCAGACCATAGCTTCTACACCTGGTGGATTCCTTTGATACAGTTACCTGGATAGTTGATGACGGTAAGGGAGTCCACACAGCCTACCTTGTCCTCTCATTGGCTTTCAGCACTGTTCTCCATTCTGGTATTGACAACATACATATCCACCTGCACATCGACCCCTATGTCTCGAGATGTTATGCAAAGTGGCTCATGGACAGGACCCACACAACGAGGGTAGGATACCGTAGTACCTACTGTATTTCAGTTACACTTGGCATACCACAGTCCTCAGTCATAGGGCCCCTCATGTTTGGTATATGCTTCCCTGAGGTACAGGCTAGCACAGAGGGACTTTCCCTGACTAGGTTTCCAGACAACTGCATACAAGGCGCCATGACTGATCCACCAGCTGATACAGACTCCCTCCATAAAGGTGTCACTGTGACAGATAACTGATAGCCCAACCTAAGAAACTCCAGCTGTACTCGGTTGCATACCGCATACTCACAGGTGATATCTGCTTGACATAAAAGGCCCATGTCCAACCCAGTATTGCTGGATATTCTCCACCTAAACAGCGGCCCCTGAGAGCCACATGCTATAGGGATATACACCTAACCACAACTATGACTAGGACATGCTGGACGGATAGATTCCTGACCGGGACACTCCACATGCTTTGGAACATAATACCAATGTACATCAGGCAGGGCCCATCACAACACTCTTCAAGGAAAACCTCAACATGTGGATGGGAGACAGACATGTACCCCGGGGATCACTGCAGTGGATCTGCTGGACAGAGGTGTAGGGAACTAATTGCTCTGCCATTCAAAGGGATAGGGAACTAACCTATGGGGGTGGCAAAAGCCAACATACTCTAGCTAGGCTTATAAATACCCTTGGTAAGACAGCCTAGTACCTACCTTTCCACTTTTACATGTCTTATGTGCATGGATAGCTAACTAGCTCTTCAATTTTACTTTGCTATCATGCTGATAAACTGTTGGGTGATTACATGTCATATGTATCCTGTTATTGTGCATTGTAAATGCCAATAGACATAACTAATGTTTGCCTAACATAACAGTAATGCTATGTAACTTGTAATACATATCTGCCCACAATACTGTACATTACACAGTTATTGGCACAATATCCCACAATGCAAATCATAATTGCACAGTGGGCCAACCTTCGACATGTTATTCTCAGTAATACACCCGTACATATGGTTATTGTTACAATTTATCAACATATACTATCCCCTGTTATAGCACATACTTGTTGGACCAGCCCTGCCACTGACAGCTGCTGGTGAGGAATATTTGTGCCCAAAGCCCTTATATAGCATTCCTTGTGGTATATGTGGTGTTTGCCTTGTGACCTACAACAGTACACACATAAATACTACAAGCGTTACTATGCTCAACAATACATCACTACAAGATAACTGTTTCCACTATATGGATTGCATGCACTTTAAATATTACAGAACAGGTACTAAATACACAGACATACTGAGAGTTCTACATACCTTATTAGTAAGCTGAGGTGTTGTTGACTGTTGATTCAGTACTTTTCAGTTTGTGTTTCAAACTTCTTTGTAACATTCTGCTGGTATATACAGATGGCTGGAATGTGTGATAAGCCATCCTTTTCTAGTTAAATATTGGTAACATGTGCTATCCTGATCACCAATTGGTGTTCCAAAGTAGTTAATTAGATGCACATCAGCTGTGCAGCTACTCCATTAGCCGATACCATGGCAACGCGGTGTATAACTGAGTACTCCTTTTGGGTGTTGTCCGTTTGCCTTACTTTCAAGGAAGACGGCCTGGATGTGTTGTTTGTGATGTATTTAAACAACTATATGGAGACAGACAGAGTTATAGTAGCTTCATGACTCCCGTGGACTGTGTGTAATCGCTAAACAATTTTGTTCTACATGTGAGTACAGCTGTTATATTTCAGAACATTGCTACTTATGCAGGGTTTGTTTGTACCTGATACTTCTGCAAATGTTTCAGTCTGGCAAGGATGTTTGGGCAACTCAAGGCTGTATGCCTATGCATCAACTGTTATGTGATTTACAGTGTGCTCACCAGACATCCTTGATTTGGTGTACATGTGTATCATACTGTGCTGTTACTCAGTAATTGGTAACACTTCCTGGTGTACACACAACCCTCTGAAACGGGGTTAGTGCAAACAAACCCTGTAACATCAGCAGCTGTTCCATTGTATAACAGCAAATATTTCACATAGGGCCATGTTAGTGTGTCTCTGACAAGGTATGTTAAGGCTTCTGCAGATGTCGTACAGTGAGTGAATGATTTGTGATGTTATTACAGTTTATATTGTAATTTGTTTGGGTCTGGGGGTGATGTTGGTGGGTGTGCATACCAGATGCAGGTGTGTAGGAACTGCTTTTATACATAATCGATATGTGTGTGAGGGTTCCTTCCCTATTTGAACACATGTTCTTTAGTGGACTAATACTATGGTAATTGCAGGCTGATTCATTGAGGCACTGTTAAGTGGTTCCTGTATAGCATGCAGGTGATGTTAGTCCTTGAATCCTTTCAGCAATACATCGGAATGTAATAAAGTGCTGCTACATGAAAGCTGTATATTTCTGTCATAGGTATTTGCAGTCATTGCAGTTGTGTTGGTGACTGACCCTCTTTGGCTAAGGTTGCCACCTTTTCATATGGCCATAGTGGGACATTTTCGGGACACACATCAGATTTTACAGGGCGACACAAACCCACAGTCAGTACAAGGGATAGTACTTTCCTTTCTTGCCTAAATATAAGCTTATTCTTGTAGCAGTTTAGTTGCTTATCCTGTTTCTTGTAACATGTAGGTATTTTAGATGCAGAAAGAACTATTGCATGCAACTATTACATTACATATGGGACATAATTATGTCCTACAACCTCAGGACATTTGCCACATTTAATATATTTGGTCAGGACACAACTGCCCAAAGAGGGACTGTCCCTCGCAAAGTGGGACAGCTGTTAATCCTATCATTGGCTCATGTGCATAGCACATATTTGTAATAGTGTATAGGCATATACTCTCCATATCCTTTGTTCATAAAGGTTGGTTGTGGCAGAATGTGTGATTGCTATAGTCCATGTTATACTCATATATGAACACTTCACTCGCTGTATACGGGATACCTACAGAATCCCGAAACCACACAGTTCTGACGGCCACAGTACCGGGCCCAGACTGCCATTCCCCACATTACCAAAAGCAACAGTAACTCACGAAAGTAACACGAACATGGAACACACACACACACAGAAACACTGCTAGCCACCACATCCAAACAAACCATCCTACACTACGTATGAGCAGGTGGGCAAGCCCCCCTACACCCCCCATGTGGGTGCCTGCACCCCCCACACCCCCCTACTTAAATATTCTACCTCCTAGATCATGCAAACAGATGCACAAAGCTAACCCACACCCACACATTACAGTCCCCCAGGAACACACACCACACTCTGAATACACACTTACACACACTACAGCCCTCAGAAACACACTTACACACAGTAACCTACCTGAACCGCAACACCAGAAGCACTGACTAACTGTCCCTTAATATCGTGATTTTAAACCTCGCTCATCTGGTGTTTCGGTACTGTGTTCTTTCGGACTTTAAGCCTCATGATTACGTGCGTCGGTATGTCAAGCAGTCGGTATGTGGTAGGTATCCCATTTATATGTACCTCCATGGTTATGTAGATGTTGTTAACCTATCTATATATCTACATATATATGTATATCCCCATATATCGACATATATCTCTCTCTCTCTCTCTCTCTCTATATATATATATATATATATATATATATATATATATATATATATATATATATATATATATATATATATATATATTTGCAACATACACCTTTCATTGGGTACATGCCGGTTTGTCCTATTTCCACACATTCCTACCTATTGTGTTTTATCCTGTCAGTATACACAATTGCCATTGGTACATCTCAGGTAGCTTAGTGGTATGTTATTGTGAAGATTGTGTACATGGTTGCGTATTCTAATCCTGGCAGTGGTATTTTACCTCTCAGAGCAGGCACTGGTAGTGCAAGGGTGATTAATGCACATTTCAGCGGTTGTGTGTTCCACATGTTTATTATTCTGTGGAATACTACCTATATATGCAAGTTGTGTTTAAGGTATACTATGTAACATGTAAACATCTGACAAGATTCCTGTCAGGGATACTCCCCATTATTTGGAACTACATCCCTGATTACATTTTACAAAACCCCTGACTAACACTCCAGGTAATCCTTGCAGAGCGGGTGGGGAACAGTGGATACACCCCAGGGATCCCGCAATTGGCTCTGCTTCACAGAGGGACAGTTAGTTAATCAATGGGGTGATGACAGCAGACACTTTTTGCCTATGCTTATGAGTGGCCTTGGGCAGTTAGGCATGTGCCTACCTATGCATCTATGAACCTCTTCATACAGTATGGACACATGCTGATAGCTTAATTTACTGTTCAGGTATTGACTTACCTTGTGCCAATGGCAGTTGTGTGTACAATAGTTGAGGGCTACCTATGTAGGATGCACACAGTAGACCACCTAAACATGACAATTTACAGGTGGTCGTGTGTGTGTGCCATCCATGTTTGCTGTATGTGCAGGTGGTGAAGGGTGTCAGTCCATGAGTGCCTACACTTTCAGTGTGTGTGTGCTATATGTTCCTACTTTGACAAGGCATGGGCATATTGGGCATGCCTCTGTCTGCCTACTGGGGCTAGCACAGGGTGTTCGTGGTCTGAGTCCCTCTGTGCCTGTGAGTCCCTTGGCAATGGTGGTGGGCTGTAAGGGCCTTCACCATTCTGTCCCTGCTGCAGCTGTTTCCGCAGGATCATATTGTGTAGCATGGCACATACTATGAAGATGTGGGCACATGTGCCTGGAAAGTACTGCAGGGCTCCACCAGATATATCTATGCAACAGACCCATGATTTCAGCATCCCAAACACGTGCTCTATGATGATTCTGGTTTCTGCATGTGCCTCATTACTGCATTCTTGCTTGGCTGTTTGTGCATTTCTGAAGGGAGTCATCATCCACAGTTCCAGTGCATAGCCAGCATCCCCCACCAGGTGGCCGTATGGGATGTCCCCCCTGGCAAATACCTAATACAGCTGTGAGGCATGCCAGATGTGGGAGTCGTGATAGCTTCCATGGCTGCCAGCACACACATCCATGATAATGCCCTGGGCATTGCACATGACCTGGCAGTTGATGGAGGGGTATCCCTTGCAGTTTATGTAGCGCCTACCCTGCTCACCGGGTGGTGACTTGATGTGTATGTGCGTGAAGTCTATTGCACCCAGTACCTCCAGGTAGTCTGCCACATGGTGGAAGAGATGCATATTGCTGGCCAACTCCTCCTGCATTTGGGGGAAGTATATGTGCTCATTGGCATGTGGTAACAACATGGCATCCAGGAACTGGTGGTGTACCCTGGATGCTGATGCCTGTGAGATCCCCATGATATCCCCAGTTGGCCTTTGGAAGGTATCTGTGGCTAGTATTCTTAAGCTTACACATACCTTCGTGTCCACTGGGAAAAGTTCCCCTCTGTTACTTCTGGCTCTGAGGCATGGCTGGCACAGCTCAACAAGTTACTGTATGATGTCCCTGTCCACTCTGTAATGCTCTACTATCTCCAGATCATGTAGCCCCTGGTAGGTTACCGTGGGTCTGAACAATCTTCTCCTCCTCTGGTGCCTGAGATGGTTGTCAGCATCATACTCCACACCACTGTCAGTGTCCAACACATGCTGGTGAATCAAAGCTATGGTGGCCCCTAACATGTACATATTAAAAAATCCCCATCTCTATATACCAATGGTGCAGAGTGTCTGGGAATACACAAGTGTGTTTGTGGGGGTTTCACACCTTATACTATTGTGCAATGGATGATGCTGGTGTAATTGGGTGTTTATGTGCAATTCTAGCTGCAGGGTATCTTAATTATTGGTTTTACAGCAGGTACTGCTATTGTGGGGCCTTTGGTGTTGACTTACGCTTGGCTGCCATGGATCATCTATTACCCTTTACTTCACTTTTCTACCTGATTCCCCTCCCATTGTCAGGCATGCATCCAGCTGCCGGCTTTCTTGTTTTGTACTTTCACAACCCAGGATTGTGTTGGGGAAATGTGTTATGTAGCTGATCTACTGCAAGTTTGCTTTGTTCTACTGTGACAGTTCACTTTTTTTTGCTGTATGGCGCCTCCCCTTTCCTGTTCTGCAGGTAGCTGCTAGCAGCCTTGTTAGCTGTTTTCAATGGCCCACTGTGAGTTCCTAGGTGTTAATTACTCATTTGTACTCCACTTACCATGCTGCAGCATTTCTTTATTGTCTTCCCGTACCATTCCTGTTTCAGCTGTGGTGCGCACCGCGCACAGCCATTTACTGGGTTTCGAGCGCGTTTTCATCCACATTCACATGCACTTTCAGTTACCTTCTGTGCTCTCAACTAAGCAAAGCTATGGCTACTTCCATACCCCTATCCTGCGGCTTTACTTAGCAACAGGCAACATGGATTAGCAATGATCCAATGTGCTTACAGCTACGGTGCACACGCCTCTCTTGATGTCATGTTTACCTCCAGGCCACTCCTCCGTGTTGTACCGCTATGCCGTGTGGTACATCCTTACGCTGGCGGGGCCTTTGTGATTCAGTATTACTTGACTCATTTACATGGCATTGACTACTAATTCCTAGTTACCACGCAGAACACTGTCACAGACCCTTAGCAACCCTTGAGCCATGGTTGTGGTGTAGCATGCGTGCCATTGACTATTATGGGGAATTCATGAATTGTGTTACATTGCAGTTTTATGACATCTAAATATATTTTCCTTGTGATCCTGTTTACACATCGATGCACTGCAGTTTTACTTTGCGTTAGTGTGGCCATGATATTAAATGTTAATTTTTTTATGTGTTGTACATGTTTTTTTATGCCATTGGCTATATATTTAGCCATTGGCATATATTAACATTATAATACGTAAGTTTGGTCCACTTTCATGGCTCTGATTTTATGTTTGAAAAAATGTAAACCTTTTTTTGGTTTACATTTCTTTATGCTTACGCTACACCTGCACCACTTCATGAATCGCTATATACCTTCATTTGCATGATACACTGCTGCACATGGGGTAATTAGCATACATGTGCCGGTAGCTGCTCAGCTTGAGCATACACTGGTAGTGCACATGGAAACAGCTCGTACCTGAATCGCTCGGCAGCCATATTTGGTGCTAGATCACCGACGCTACTCCGGTGCCTGGCGCAAGCTTCATGAATCCCGGGGTAACTGTTCTCTTAATATAGTGCTTTTTTGTTTTTGTTTGTTCAACACTTTATTAGACTTGTTAATGTATTATTTTGCTGGGAATTGACTAGTGCTCTGTTAAATCTTCTTTACAACTAAAACAATGGTTCAAATGCTTTTTTTTCTTCTTCTTCCCATATATCAGTTTTCAATAACCAGCTTTAAACTCTCAAGTCACATTTAAACAGGAGTAGCTCTTTACAGGACAGTTCCAGCTATTTCAGTAACCTTTTTTACATCAATAAACAAGTCTCGAGCTATCTTAATGCTCTTTGTCTCTGTAGGCTTCAGCGATCATTGCATCTCCAACAGGAAGAGGATTCTTGACCTTCGACCGCATTGTGAAAGATCTAAATAGAACTCTGGAACACTAATACTGCAATGTACAATACAGTCATTGATTACTGCATAAAAACATTATTAAGATCACTGAATAATTCTTTAAATGGAGTCAAGAAGCTTTACAAGTGAAAGTATGTGTACATGTGTATTTGTGTATCAGCATGAGTGTGTGCGTGTATACAAGGGTGTGTGTACATGTTTGTGTATGCTATAAGAAGCAGATTCAAATACAGTCATAAACGCAAACCAGTGGTCATCAGAGACCGGAAAGCAATGCATTTATTTAAATGAACCGGACCACATTTATTAAAAAAAAGTAAGTCTGATTTTCTTATGTTTTTAAATAGGTTTGGAGTTATTGTTTATCTAAATAAGGTTACTGTATTGGTCTATGTTAACACCAAGTATCCTGCACTCTTGAAAAATACAGTTGCACTATCAATAAGTCTTAAAGTTTCATCTAACGAGTTTGGAGTGTTATGAGAATGTCTGTTATAACATCTTAGTACCTTTTATGTATAGAACTAATGAATGAAAAGGATAGAAAAGGAGAAGAAAGGAGATGGAGGGAGAGCGAGAAGGGGAAAGATAAGGAAGAAGTGGTGGTGGTGCCACATAGGTGGCAGTACACTAAACACTGAAAGTGTGATAAGAGACTTAGGGAAACAGGTGGACAGTGGACTCAACTTCAATAACCACATCACCACAACAGTCAGGAAATCCTTCTATGTAGCACACCTCATCACTAAGGGCTTTTCAACCAGAAAAAATGAGGTCATTGCCCTACTGTACTCATCCCTCATTAGACCCATTATAGAATACAATGCCCCATTTGGGATGTACCTCTCAAGACATCTGCAACAACTGAAAAGGCTGCAGAAATACCTGATTAAAAGAATCACAGGCCTAAAGCAGATGCCCTATGCTGAATGCCTTAAAAAACTCCAACTATACCCTGTCACATATCGTCTATTCAGAGGCAATCTCTGCTTAACATATAAGGCCATGTCAAACCCAGAGCTGTTGGACATGTTACACTTAAAGACATCCCAATCCCTCAGAGCCACACGCTCCAGGGATCTAAACCTTGTCATCACAGTAAACAAAACATGCTGGAGGGATAGGTTCCTGACCCAGAGACTCCCCAGACTCTGGAATAGACTGGCCATACATGTCAAGCAAAGTTCCTCAAAAGGAACCTTGATGATTGGATGGGAGAATGGAAATTCACCCCGGGAATCATGTCAGTTGCCCTGCTAGACAGTGGACCATTTAAATAAATAGTGTGGGAAGAAATAGCCAGGGAATTGTTATGGCTAGGCTTGTATAGGCCCTAGGGCCCATAGCCTAGTACCAACTATCAACCTATGAACCTATAAGAAAGAAAGAAAAAAGGGAAAGAAAGGGGAAAACAATATACATTTAATTAAATCTACACTTAATTCTGCATTTGTAGTAGGAAAATGTACCTCACTATGCTATCTTGCATATTTTCTACTGTTGAATGGCTCTTGATTCTAATTTCAGAAAGGGAGTTAATATGCTGTTTGAGGCACATGAGTTTATATGGCAACTATTGACTATTTTGGTTATCAACAATGCTGTTATGCTTTTTTTTCCTCTCCTCAGCTCAGCTTTATCTTAAGGATCAATTACTGTAAAAAGTGATTGCTGACATTTATTAGTTATACTATTATTCAAATAAGTACAGGTTTCTCAACCAAATAGTGCAGCCATCTGTTTGATGAAACGTTAAAACTAATTAGACTATTACAATACTGGAAGGAGTTCTGACAAATATTTTACCAAATAACTGTCATATGTGATAGTACTTAATTGCTTGAATCTTATTGTAGTTTAGTACATTTAGTGATTTACAGACTATAACTAGATTTTAAAGCTAGTACAGGAAACAGCTGTTATGTTTAGAGTTAATAAATGTTAAAGCCATATTGATAATATCAAAATTACTGGGTTACTTCTATTTGGAGTATGTGCTAATGTACACATATGTTAGTTATGTAATCAATACTTTGATGACACATATCACACTGTTCTTAATGAATATTGTACATATGTAAAGCTTAATATCAGTGTAATTTGTTCTATTCAGCAAAGGGCAGATCCTATTGATAATATTTATGGCATACCATTGATGTGTTTTGGATCTTAACATCATAAGTCTTGAGTGGTCCTGAATGTATATGCATACATTTAATATGTAATATAGAAGCACTCTCATGTACTGTTACATATGATAAATCAGTTTCTAGTGTGAAACTTTTATTGAAGGAAGTGATTTGGCTGATCTGATAGTAACTTGTTACTCAGACCTATCATCATAGAGTCTAATCATATATACATACTTAAAAATATATCAGAGGGTTTTATCTTACAGAGACTCATATTATTTTGCTTTTAGAGATAATTTGATATAAAAGCAGAATGTTTATATGCAATTTCTGAGTTTGGCTGTGAAAAACTAACACTAAGCAAGAATATATATAAAAGAACATGCACATGTTCTATATTAAATGAGCTTTTTCTTGTATATGATTATTTTGCTGTTAAAATGTTAAGTACTTTATTAGAATAACCATTCAAGAAATTATTCTTAATTCTGGACACATATGCATTAATATATTTTAGTATTGAAATTACAGGTAAAAATGATCTTAAAGAATATAAACAGTTTTGTTAAAAACATAGCTCACTTTAGAGGATTACTGATTGAGCTTAAATATTTGATAAGTTTGCCTAGCACTCTAATGCAAAAGTGTTCATTTAAAATTGAGTTTGCTATATATCTATATATATATATATATATATATATATATATATATATATATATATATGTTTGCCACCATGTTAGTTGTTCAAAGGTTAGGATATAGCCTCCATTTAAACTAAATATAGACTTTCTGTAGAAAATTTTATATTTTCCATTAGTGGTATATAAACAAGATATACTCAATGTAACATAAGGTAGTGATTATTATTACATAAGTTTTAAAGGAAAGTTTATAAGCTTATAATTTCATATGTTATTATTATGAACTAATTTAAAATGGCATAGGGAGGATTAAGCAGTCCTAAAGGGAATTCATTAGTAATAATTTTTAATTTTTATTTATTTTCATTTGAATCTTATCTGGCAATATATTTTCATATTGTTATAATGTTATTATTTTTGTTGACTTACAAGTAACTTGAAAATAACTTATAAATAGTAACATTACTTAGTGTGTATTGAAGAGTAATGGCACATTCAAAATAATATGTTTGTAAACAATAAGATTAATGGGATACATATAATAGTTTGTTTTATTTCAAAATGAAAATGTTTATATTCTATAATAGTGGTGGGGGGGTTTAACTGTTGTTAGTGAAAGGGTGGCTAACTTAGGCAGGTTCTATGTTTAAGTTGGGAGTTTCTTTTAAATCCATGGACGGGGGTAAGGGTTTATACATTTTTCATATCTCTCTATATATAGTTACTATAAGTTCTACCCCACTGTCTAGAATTTTTAAGAAGCTGATAATTGTTTTTGTTTCATTTTTTTAGACCACAGATATCATAAATCATATTCTAATATTTTTGGAATTATAACTGATGTACACATAAATATATTATCAATCATCACCCAAGTATATCCATCACTTTATTACTCATGTTAAATCTAAAATGTTTATCAATTAATATTAATGGGTTAAATAACAACTGCAAGAGGGGAAGTTTTTATAAATGCCTAAATCTCTTTAACCCCAATGTTGTTTTTTTTTTTTTTTTTTGAAAGAAACACATCTACTAAAGGAAGATTTAAGTAGACTTAACAATAAAAAATATTCAATATTGTCCAGTTCTCATTATCATCAGAAAAAAAGGGTGTTATAATTTTATGGAATAATTCTTTACCTTATACTAAAATAATAGATACATATAACAATGATAAAGGTGTGTTTTGCACTGTAATCTTGGAACATAATAGGACAATATATACCTTAATAAATATATAATGGATTCCTGGTATCAACACTCACACAGTTAAACAACATTTAAATCACATAGTACAATTATCTAAAGGAAGTATTCTAGTGGGGATTTAACTGTATAGTTAATGAGAAAGATTCAACAGCTACAAGTAAAAGAAGAATATCCTTGTCAGCAAAAAACCTTACTGAATTTGCTGACACATATTATATTAGAGATATCAATGATTTTGCTGAACCAGATTCTTTCTTTTATACTCATTTCTCTAATAGGCATGGCACACACTCTAGAATCGATAGGGTTTACATGTCTAACCTATTAATTAATAATCCAAGTATGGTTAAAGTACATTTGTGCCAGTTATCGGATCACAATGTGATATCTTTTGAATTATTAATTAACTCAACCTACTGTGCTCAAATCAAAATAATCCCTGCTTACTTAACCATTTTATCAGATTTTAAAGATTTTATTACATCTGAATTTAAACAATTCATCACTCTCAATAGTATTGAATATACATCAGACATATGTGTTTGGATGCTCTAAAAGCATACATTTATGGGAAAATAATAAGTTGGTATATTAATAAAACAAATATTGGGATAAGGAATTAATCACTTTACAAGAAAAAATAATAAGCTTAATTTACATAATCAAATAAATAAATCCAACAAGACTGAAGAAGTTAATATTTTGAATAGTAAGTATTTAGAAATTTTGAACCACAACACCAAAATTAGTTTAGAGGCATTTAAATTCATGAAATTTTCCACCAGTCCTGTGGCATTAAACAAATTGTCCATCAAGATCAAGAGACTTAGTAAACATCACATAAAAAAGAAGAAGGTAACTGAGATAAGAGATATTCTAATGGAATTTAAAGAATATTTCAATAAAATTAATCAATACCCTGTTAACCTGGATCCTAAAGATCTGGTAAAATCCTTTATTAAAAACATACCTTAAATAAATTAACAGAACTACAAATCAAAGCTGTAGATAAACCAATTTCATTGTCAGACATCAAACATCAAATTAACATTTTAAAACAAAATAAGGCCCCAGGTAATAACGGAATTGTTCTGGAAATTTATAAGATAATACCTAAAAAAGCTTTAATTTTATTACACCAAGTTTTTTCACAATGTCAAAAGTTAATTAATATACCCCCTTCATGGAAACACACTCTTATATTCCCCATATTAAAGACTGATAAAGACCCTTCTAGATGTACTTCATATAGACCAATTTCTCTACTAAATGTAGACTATAAAATATTCTTGTCAATTTATGTTATAGATTAAAGAAATTTCTTCCATCTTTAATTTATGAAGATCAAACAGGATTTATCCTGAATAGAAACACATATGACAGAAGACACTGTTAACAGTCATCGACTATGCAATTAACTGAAAGGAAAATGTAACCCTTCTAAATCTGGATATAAACTACACGTTTGAGTCGGTTAATTGGGATTACTTTTTTTATACATTAGAAATATTTAATTTTTCCATTAATTTCATACAGTTTATACCTTTATAAGGGAAGACAGGCATAAATAAAGATTGGTTCTTATATTTCTCAAACTATATTGATAAATAAGGGAACTAAGCAAGGATGCCCCCTTTTTCCTCTACTTTTTACTCGTATTATGGAATCTCTAGCTAATTTTATAAGGATGAATCCTGACATAAATGGTTTTAACTTGCATTCTGAGATATCCTCTACAGCACAATTATTTTCTGAAGACATTCTCCTTACTGTTAATGGAGCAAATTAAACTTTACATAATATTTTTAATGTTGTGGAATCTTTTCAAAAGAAATATGGTCTAACTTTTAATGACAACAAAACAAAAATTATTTCCATAAATTCAAACATTAACCACTGGGACTAGACATTTATGAATTTTTAGTTAAAACAGATTCTTTAACTTATCTAGGAATTATATTAACTAATAACATAAATGATATAATAAGATAAAATTATAATAATTGCATTTCCTCTATAAAAAATTTAGTAACCAAAGGGGATCAGCTTGTATTTACAATGGATGAGAAACTTGTGATTATTAAAATGATCATATAACCCAGGAAATTATATATGATACACACCACCAAAACCTTGATAAAGGAATTTAATAAGTTAATTTTGAATTTTTTGTGGGGTCCAAATAAACCCAGAGTTGTTCTTACACATCATATGAGAGATTGGTCTCTAGGAGGAATTCGGTTGCCTGATATAGAATTATATTCTATATCTTCTGTAATTAAGACTTTTTCTTTACTAACTAAGGAATCTCACTCAGCCAAAAATAAACTGTTCCAAGAAGCTCTTTGCTTTGATAGTTATGAAAAGTCTAACTCCAACAAACTCTTAATATTGAATAATCCATTTATGTGGATTTTAAAAAAATACTTTATGTTAAACAAATTTCCAAATAATTGTCCCCATTACATGAAAAATTTATTAAAGGATTTCCAAAATTTTATATATAAAAATATGAATTATAAATACTGGACACATATACTATTTCTTATTGCTTACACCAACTATGTTATTTCATCTTCTAAATTGTCTGCCATTACTCAACTTAAGGACAAGAATCTTATCTATTAGTATCAGTTTCTAGACATGGATAAATTAATCTCTTTAGACCTAATAATAAAATATGCTCTAAACAAAAACGTATAGTTACATCTACAAACATATAGACAATTCATAATATATAAAATCAATTATATACCACTAAACTCAAGAACCTCTTTACCTAAACTAATACATTTTCTAGTCTTGCCCACTAATAAAGATACTTTAACTGAATGCAAGCTTTCAAGAATTTATAGATTAATTAATAAGGAAATTAAAAAAAAGATAAACACTGGAATTATTTTACCTTAATTAATAATAACCCACCTTCTGATGATGATAAGAAAATTATTTTGGAATCATCCAGTCAAACGACATCTCCTCTTAGATGTAGATTATACTCTTGGAATTTTTTTCAGTAGAATTTTCTATACACCTCATAAATTAGAATTGATCAATAAAGAAAAGATATTGGGCCTGATTTACGAAGGCTTGCACGGAGTCTAAGAGTAGAGTAAGACTCCATGCAGCCAACATGTCCGGCGAGCGATCCAGGAAGAGCCGGTAGGGGGCGTGTAACAGAGCTCCTTAAACTAGTGCTACATGGACAGGGCTTAGATATGCAAATTACCTCAATTGCAGACGGAAGCTATGCAAATGAGGTAAATTTGCGATCCAGGAAACCCGAACCTGTCCGAGTAGGAGTAGTGTTAGTTGCAGAAATGTACTCAGGTGGTAACTGAGTACGGTTCTGCAAATAGCAAAATGGAGCCGTGACAGCTGCAAAAAAGCATGCATTTACAGGAGGAAGCATGCCAATGGCCAAAAATACGGCCATTGGCAATGGGAAGTGATTCAAAATAGAAATAAAATATTTTTTTTTTCATCCCGATCTCCGGGGTTTAACCGTAGCGCAGCGCCGTGCAAATGCGCTGCACCCTAAAAAACAGAAAATTAATAATTACGATCCACAAATGTGGAATTTATACCTAAAATGAATTTACAATGCAAGTGAATGGGAGGGTGAAGACAACATGGCCAATGAGTAGAGGTTGCTAAGGGGGGAAGCCCAGTCTAAGAGATGTAACCAAGCATTAGTAGGCAATCCTATGCAAATGAGAGTTAGGATAGTGAATCACAAGTTTACATAGGAAATGAGCACAGTCAATGGAGTGTAGGAGTAAGATAAGGGGAGTAACAGAGTAGAAGATAGGTGACATCACGAGGGGGGTATGTATGAAAGGAGTGAAGCTCATTGGAGCAAAGTGTCATGTGTCAGCCGACAATTGCATATGATTGAAAGAGGTGTGTCAACAGGTAGGCCAGGTAAAGTCAAGAAATGGAAGGTGTATGCTGTGGATAACACCAAAGTTTCTTGCTGAGCGTGCATGCATGTGTGTGCGCACCAGTAAACCCGAGTAAGACAGTGTGGGCGTGTGTAAGCGTGTGTGCGTGCGTGTGTGCACATGTAAGCTTGAGTAAGAATATGTAAGGCTGTGTAAACAGTTGTAAGTGCGTTTGGGCTGGTGTGCACGCATTTTAACAAGAATAAGCAGGTTTTAGTCCGTGTAAGCATGTGTGCGTGTGTGTTAGCTGCTGTGTGCGCGCGGCACTCCCCCTGAGGAAACAAAGAAAAAAGGAAGCACACCAAATGGTAGGGAAGTTACCAGGGAGCACTAGCAGAACTAGGAGGTGAAAACAATCAGAATCAGGCAATTACCTAGGCAGAACACTAGCCCAGCCAGTCCAGCACTTAAAACACTGCAAACAACAGTTCATTATGTTTCTCTCACGAGACACTGCAACACTGCAGTAAGTTAATAGCAGTGAAAACTGAAAAAGCTGTACTGAGGCAAAAAATGTTAGGGGCTGCCATTGCTATTATAAGGCGACATACGCAACATGCTGAGGGTGGTAATGATGCAAATGCTGCTGGACAACCCACAGTGAGGAGACGGAGAAGAGTGTACAGGCCCCGGGTAACCTACCAGAGACTACATGAGCTGGAGATAGTGGAGCGTTATAGAGTGGACAGAGACTTCTTGCAGCAAATTGTTGAGCTGTACAGGCCACGCCTCACACACAGACCCAACAGAGGGGAACCCATCCCAGTGGAAACTAAGGTATGTGTTGGCCTAAGAATATTAGCAACAGGTACCTTCCAGAGACCAACTGGTGATATGATGGGAATATCACAGGCATCAGCATCCAGGGTACTGCACCAGTTCCTGGATGCCATGTCAGCACATGTCGGTGATCATGTATACTTCCCCAATTCCAGTGAGGTATTGGCCAGCAATATGCGTCTCTTCCAGCAAATAGCGGAATACCCTGAGGTAGTGGGTGCAATAGACTGCACGCACATACGCATCAAAGCACCAGCCGGTGAGCGAGGTAGGGTCTACTTCAACCACAAGGGCTTCCCCTCCATCAACTGCCAGGTCGTGTGTGATGCCCAGGGCATAATACTGAATGTGTGTGCTTGCTGCCCTGGAAGCTACCATGATTCTCATATCTGGCATCTGACACAGCTGTACCAGACATTTGCCAATGGGGACATCCCACATGGACACCTAGTGGGGGGATGCTGGCTATGCACTGGAGCCGTGGCTGATGACACCCATCAGAAACGCACACACATCTGAACAGGAACGCCATAATGAGGCACACGCACAAACAAGAAATATAATCGAGCGTGTGTTTGGGCTGCTCAAGTCATGGTTCCAGTGCCTGGACACATCTGGTGGAGCCTTGCAGTACTCACCAACTACAGGTACCCAAATTGTCATGGTATGTGCTATGCTACATAATATGATCCTGCGAAAACAGCTGCAGCAGGACCAGCATAGGCCTGGGCCAAACAGCCCCCCACCATTGCCTGGGCCATCACAGGCAGAGCGTGACTCAGAGGAGGAACAACCTGAGCCTGCCCCAGTAGGCAGAAGGAGCCGTGCCAAGTATGCCTTGGCCTTGGCAAAGAGGCAATGCATAGCACATACACTGGCTCAGTAGGAACTCTGGAAATGATACCTCTCTCTGACCTGCACATATAGTAAAAGGGATGTCTACGTTGACACTACCTGCAGTCAAACATGTATAGGGAGTGTAGTATGTGCATCCGACATAGGCAGCCCTGCATCAACACCTGAGGCATGATTGCCATGTGTTAAGCAATATAAAGCAGTGCTAAACAGCATTTACCACTAAGTAGTATATTTAACCAAATCGCACACACCAACTAGTACAAATGTGGTCAATGTTGAGTAATACTACCCAACATCCAGCAATGATGGTTAATATTGAGCAATGTTGGACAAGCTGGGCCTAAGTAGGGCATAGCTGAACAAAAGCCAACATACTCATAGTTGCTGTACTGGCCCTTAAGCAGTCTAGTCTGCTCAGTATGAAAATATAAGCGGTGATGGGCCTCGAACCCACGATACTGTGCACTATAGTCATACTACTGAACCACTAAACCATGACAGCATTGCAGTGGTTAACCTGTATGAAGAAATGTTGATAAGTATATGCAAAGGATTCCATGGAAACCCTGCAGGCACAGCATAATCCCTGTTGAGTTATGACACAAAGGTGAGTCCTGCAGTAAGAACAGAACCTGACTTGCAACACACACAGTACAAATGTTAATATTGGACATGTACACATACATCAACAAATGTAGTGGACCTCGGACAGCAACATACAGAAAGGTCACACTGGGCATGCTCACACACGAATACATGAGACAAATGTCAGGCAACAGAACACTGACAGTCTGAACTGGGCATGCTCACACACTTAGGCCATGTTGGAGTAGAGCAGTGGGCCACACATATCAGGCAGTTGCATGTGTTAACCCAGGAACCTCTCACTATCCAGCAATCTGCCCTGTGCACACACTTATATGACAACAGACATGTATATAATATAGTGGAACCCTGTCATAATCAAATATGTTCCGCAGATACCTAAGCAGTTCATAGAAAGTGGGAAAGCAAAGATGATAAAAACCTGCAAACAGTATCAGCAATAAACATTGTGCATCATGAACATTGTCATAGGTTCAGAGGTTGATACTAGGCTATCTGCCCTAGGGCATGTTCAAGCATAGCCAGAGTGTGTTTGGCTGCTGCAACCCAGTCAAATCAGAATGCTCTGCCTGTGAATAGTAGGTCACACAAGATAGCCTATTTACGTTTAGTGTATTGTGCCTCTGTCTAGCAGGGACCCAGAAGATATCCCATGGGTACACATACGATCACCCAGCCACTTGTCAAGATGTCACTTGTAGGTGGTCACTGGGTGGTTCTGCTTATGCAAAACTGGGACTACACTCTGCAGTGAGTGGAGTCTTACGGATAATAATCTGTCTCCCCAGCATGTCCTATCAACATCTGTTCTGAGTTATATGTCCCTGGAGTGTGTAGCTCCAGGGAGGTTGGATATCTTGAGGTGGAGCATGTCCATTAATTCTGGGTCAGATATTGCCTTAAACCACAGGCACACAACACATCCGTGTAGGTGGTAAGTGACTGAGTAAAGCTGGAGTTACTGTATCTGAACTGTGCAGGGCATCCGTGTGAGTCCCTACATCTGATTGATGACTAACAATTGTGGCCATTACAGTTGCTGCAGGTGTCGGGTAAGGTACAACCCAAATGTGGCATAGTAACCAAGCATGGTTGTGATGAGTATAGGGGCACAATGAACACACGTGATCAACATGTGAAACCATGTGGGATATTGTGGGCTATGTAGAAGTACTGTCTAACCACTTCGGCAATGTGATTGTCAAAGGCGAGAGTACGAACAGGTCATGTCCCCAAACCCGTAACAACTACTACCATATGAAATGGATTACTACCTATGTGGTAATGTGTGGGCATGTTGTCATTCTCAAAGGGGATGACTATGCAACTAATGGCATGTAGCCATAGGCCATGGCTCAGGCACCAGTCACCCTATCTCTGTGAGACCCTGTATGAGTATGCATGTGCCAGCTGGAGAGTTGATTATGGCACCCAGCTTGCAGTCATCTGCGAACATGGGCAGCCATATCCCTCCTGTGATAGCCTGTACATCACACAAATATATACTGAACAAGAGAGGTCCCAGGACGGAGCCTTGTGGGATGCCATGTGTAAAAGATGTATAGTCAGACATGGCACCTGCAACACTGAGCATATGGGTGCGATCCCTGATCCAGGTAGCAATCCATCGTGTGAGATATGTGTCAATATTGATGCCGGTTAGTCTATGCATAATGGCCATGTGGGGTATTGTGTCGAAGGGCTGTGCAAGGTCCAGGCAGACTGTGTGGACAACCGGCCCAACACT
This sequence comes from Protopterus annectens, assembly GCF_019279795.1. Classification (NCBI taxonomy): domain Eukaryota; kingdom Metazoa; phylum Chordata; order Ceratodontiformes; family Protopteridae; genus Protopterus; species Protopterus annectens. Next base: position 1,511,609,109 of record NC_056733.1, read on the forward strand.
GATGGACCTGGTAACTGTTTAAATAATACAAACAGGTCCAACAGGCAAGATCTGCCCACAACAATGCTGTAATGTGTAGGACCCAGTGTCTGTAGGTTTCCCATGTCTATGTGCATGAGTCCCATTACAATACACTCCATAGCTTTGCAGAACAGGCTAGTTAGCCCTAAAGGCTGATATTGTCTGTGATCTGTTATGACAGTATTCAGTTGAGCGGGACCACTATCGCTGTATGCCATTCCATGGGTACGAGTCCTGCAGTAACCCTGATATCGATCAGTGACGTAATGTGAGGGTTACGTATGTCATGAAGGCCATGTACAACACAGGCTGGGACACTGTCTGGTCCCATTGGTGCTGTGGTGTCCGCTGTGGGGAGGGCAGCACTCACCTGTTTATTCGTGATGTCAGGGAGGTTACACTCTGTTGGGATGGACAGTACCACCTTAGGGGGGGATGGGGGGAGACATCTGCATTGAACCTGTTTGCCAGGATGTTGGCAATGTCTGTGGGTTCAGGGTATGTTCAGTCAGTATGCAGTAACACACAGAATATCAGTGAGTGTCCAGCCAGGTACCTGAATTAACTGAAGAAGGCCTTCTGAGTGTCCAACATGTCTGGTGCAATTGCCCGTTAGAAGCAGCCCTGACATAAATACACGAGTGATTGTAGCTGTCTGCTAGTACAGATCACAGATGCCTTCCCTTTCTGGGATTGTGCTCTATCATGTAGTAGCTTCCTTCTTTTGTTGTATAGCGCATTAATGGCCAGGGTCCACCAGACAGGTCCCCTGCCACTGGAGTAGTGAGTCCAGGTGTTATTTTGGATAGCATGATCCATGCAGTCCACTAGGTGTCCATAGACTGTGGATGTAAAGGATTCAGCAGTCTGAGCCATACTTACCACTGACCCAGGGTCTCTGAAGGATACCACCATGGTATGGAGAAGTGTGACGTTTGCTTTTGGGAAGTTCACCAAGATTACCCAGGATGGGTGTGGGGACGGGATATGGATGTCCAGTGAGATAAAGTATGTTCTGTCCTTACCAATGAGGGGTATATCGCAGGTGTGGAACATAGAGTCCCCATGTTGGTGATGATCATGTCCAATATGTTGTCCCGTCTTGTGGGTGTGGTGACCGGTTGTGCCATAGCATATGAGTCTACAAATTGTAGCAACTGTTGGGCGAGGGTGCTGGGGCCTGAGTACTATCCCCAGTCAATGTGTGTGTATATGACGCCACCCAATATAATGGTGTTTGGGGAGACCATCATATTGTTCAGTGTTTCCTGGAAAGACAAGTGTGGTTGATGAGTTTGTGATTGTGGTCTGTAGCAGGCAACAAACCAAAAGGCAGATTTGCACAATGTTAAGTGCATATGTATGGTTTGTGATGCTTTGTGCAGTGCTACCAACCCAGAGGTATGTGTATCTGTGATGTATATGGATACTCCCCCTATTTGTGTTGGAATTTCCGAGTTATGTGGTCAGGAAGCATGGTACAAAATATAACCTGGTAGTGCTGGTGTGCATGTGGGAGCCTGAATCATGTGTCTGTTAGTGCACAGATATTGCCATTCTCCATACTGAGGAGATTCCTGAGTGTGGTCAATGTGAGGGTAATACATCTGGTGTTGGGCAGCATTACCCTCAGTGTCATGTACTCTGTAATGTCTATGAAGGTGGGTCTGTCTGTTGAGCCCCGCTTAAATAAGGCAGTATTCCTTAGCCAGTATTCAAATGTTCAAGGGTGACAGATGCAAGCTGTCCATAGGGAAGCTATGTGGCATGTCGAGCATGTCACCCCAGGCTGACAGACACTGTATCCCCTTTGAATAACACCAATATGTTAGCCAACTGTTAAATGTGATCAGTTTGTTGGTATACTGAGACATCATACTTGGTGAGTGTAAGATGCTAGACAAGGTCAGGGTCATACCAGCCTGGGCTACATGATCAGCGAGTTCCTCTATGCATCATGTCATGTAGTCTAGGGAGGAACGTCTGAGGTTGTATGCACCAGCATGGACAATGATGGAGCCAGTCCTGGACTTGCTTTGGAGTGACCTGAGTGCATGTGTTATGTGGCGGATCCTGGCATCTGAGAGACAGCTCTAAGTGACTATTCCCTTCTTTGGCCTGGTGAGTGGGACGTCAGTGTGTCTGACATTAAGTGTCACCCATTACATGTGTATCAGGTGTGTTGTTTAGCCTGAAGGGCAGTGACTGTGTGGCACACTGACATTGTGAACTATGTGATATGTGGGTATTTTAGCGGGGTAGCAGTTGTTTGTGTGTCTGCTTTGGAGGTCTATGCTGCTTAGGCAGAGTGTATGTGGAGCCTCCGAGTATGTGGTATGTGTATGCGTGATAATGTGGTTTGATTGCTGTCGCTATCGGTGTATGTGAGACTGATATGTGGTGTGTGTGGTCACCTCCACCACGTGATAGACCATGCCAGTCATGGGTCGAGAGAGCTCAGCCTCCTGTATGTCAAAATTGTTGCATCTCTCACATATATCTGAGTGTGTTGGGAGGAGGAGAGGGTTGTCTGTGTACATGAGGCAGATGTGACATTGTGTCATAACCACAATATTCAATAGCCGGACTGGAGAGTACACACGAAACCGACCCCTGGACATGCCCGAATGTTATGATGACATACTCTGTAGACTGATCACAAAGGATCAGTAGGGTGTTAAGTGTGTAAATGAGTATAAACGGGAGTAGTGCTCAGGTTTGTTGGTATTTTGTAAAGAATAGCTGAGAAGGAGTCCAGACTGAGAATCATGACATGTCCTTCAGCTATGTCAGAAATAGTAATGTACACTCATATATGTCCTGAGTCAGGGCCAACTGTACCTTACTGACAATGCCAACATCCTCACAGACAGGCCCATATATACATAACCACCTCCCACTGACGATAGTCCCTGACATCATACCAGGAGATATCACGTGTAGAATGTCTGACCAGTTCCCCCCGAAAGCCAAAGGCATGGCAGCAATTGGATTACAATGTTTCCCAATATGTGTCATGCATGCACTACAGAACAAACAGACCCTGCACCTGAACAGTCTGTTGAGCCTCACCCACTCCACAGGGTGTGGAACCATCGAATGTGTTACAGCAACATATGTCACTCCCCACAAGTGTGGGTGCACAAAACACCATGGGAAATATAGTCCAATAAGCCTATAAAGTCTGATCTGCAAGGCCATGGAGTGCATCATGGCTGAAGTCATAAACAGGTCTATTGGAAGCTGACAAACACACAACCCTACCAACTGTGGTATGTTCATGTGCAGATCATGGTTCCCAAACATGCTACACTGTTTGCAAGGCAGCCACCCAGGACATACATCACTGAACAGAGCTACACATGTCCCACAAAGACTTTGCATAGCTCTTCATCAACATCACAGACACATGTCGTATGCACAAAACCAACAATCTGTGCATAGATATGTGTTGAAATATGAATGGATGTCAATGTGTCCACAGATAGATCACACAAGGTGCGACTCACAGGGTCCTGTTCAAGCTGTTGATACCTGCCGACCCACATGGATCATTCCTGGGATTGCATAAAAGAAAGTGCACACACATTCCCATGTCCAGTCTGATGATGTCAGCATCCTACAAATAAACCAGGAGAATAAAAATGACCCAGTAAAGCATATAGTGTGCTGTGTTAATGTGTATTTCTCTAGTATCATAACATAGTTAGGTAGGGGTTTGAATCCTGCAAGTGCTGACAGTGTGTGTGTGAGGTGGGGTGTGAGTTTCTTTGAGAGAGGTAGCCTTTTTGGAGACTGGGAAAACACATTAAAAGAGGCACTTCCCTCTTTGGAATGTCTGATGATGTCAGCATCCTACAAATATATCAGGTGAACAAAATCCACCCAGTAGCGCATATAGCGTGCTGTGTTAATGTATTTTTCTCTAGTATCATAACATAATTAGGTAGGGGTTTGAATCCTGCAAGCGCTGTTAGTGTGGGGGGTGTGTGAGTTCCTGTGAGAGGAGTAACCATTTTGGAGACTGGGTAAACACATTAAAGAGGTACATCCCTCTTTGGAATGTCTGCTGATGTCAGCATCCTAAAAATACTCAAGGAGAACAAAAACCACCCAGTAAAGCACAAGGCACGCCGTGTTAATGTGCACTTCTCTGTAGTATCATAACATAGTTAGATAGGGGTTTGAGTCCTGCAAACGCTGAGTGTGTGTTTGTGTGTGTGTGTGTGTGTGCCACAGGTGGTCAATGGAGTGTGGGTTTTGCTTTTACTATGGTATGACATATGATTAAAACAGTATATACATTGCACACATCGGGTATCTGTGTGGCAAATGAATATGTGTACATGTGACCTCAATCAGTACATAGGTGTGAAGCCTGCATACTACATGAATACATTTGTTTCCTTCGACAGATTGTGCCGCTGCTTCTCAGATCATAGGTTACATATGCATGTATGCAACAAGCCCGGCCACTGTAGTGGCCAAAGTCATCTGTGCCACACACACCCATGACACGTACTATAGAGTACTGTGAGTGAGGGTAATTGCCTGGGGTATGTCACACATGTTCATACACAACAACGACTGGCAGTAATGGCAGTAATGGACAGTCATTATAGGTGTACAACAGCCCTGTGGATGTGCATGCATGCCCCTAATGTGTTATATGAAACACCGATGGACCCCACAATACCTATGGATATGTGGATACCAAGGGACAGATGACATAACACGTGTCTGTCTGTGCACATTGGTACCCAACATACATGTTGAGGGCTACCACCTATGTGGTACTGTCAGGATAGTATGTCTAGTAAATGTGGGTGACTATGCCATAATTGGCTTACAACTATACAGCATGTATTGGACAACAGGTATCTGTCTGTATGATACCCTTGTGTAGGATATGCGTCCCATGCAGGGAATGCAGTGTAGGCCAATGCATGCATTTCCAGATGGGGATGGACATATCCCTAGTGTGTTTGCATGTACCTAAGAGGGCTATATGCCACACAGGTGTGGTCCCAGGAATGTGTGGTGGTCAATACCACTGGTTACTGTTATAGTATAGTACCGGAAGGATCCAGCTGTTACTGAGTTCCCTACAACTGTGTGTCATTTGTCAGGACATCATCTAATGATTGGTTATAGTCATGCTGTTGAGGTGGTGTATACTACCGGACTGCAGATCATTGACAGATATCAACAGTATCACCCACAGCATAGTGTCAACCCATGTCATACACACGTGTACCCATGTTAGTACATATCTTTAGTTGAATGCATACAGGCCGTCGAAAAATACCATGAGATGTTAACAATGTGTACAACAGGGTGTGTCGCACATCCCATGTGTCCACTATGCACGTACATGCAGACAGTGCGCACGCACCATGTTCACAGATGTACACCTGCTAATTTGTAATGCACACATCACACATGTACTGTCCACGCACTAACACATGCTGGCAACACTGTACACTTCAGCCAAGTGGCACATGTGCGGACAATACATACTCAGACATAACACTAGTGTAAACAATGCTACAATGACTATCAGAGCTGTGATGCATAATGCCTGCTCAGATATACCTACAAGGATATCAGTACACTTTCCTTTTGGCAACGTGTTACTATTGCTACACTGCTATAATGTCACCCTGTGCATCAGAACCATGTTAGCCTATTCTTGCATCAATGTGACAGATGACAGGAGGTGGCACAGGTGTCATCATATGCACAGGGTGTGTTGTTGGTTTGCCGGAGCCCGACATTGACCCATCCAATTGACATGTCTGTGTGTGTGTGTGTGTGTGTGTGTGTGTGTGTGTGTGTGTGTGTGTGTGTGTGTGTGTGTGAGGGGCAACAGTACAGCAAGGGACAATGTTGATGTAATGTGTGTGTGTATGTGTGAGCCCTAGTTGTTTGGTTAATGTGTGTGTGTCTGCATGCACACAACTCCACCATGTGGCTGCCATATATGGGCAGTTGTGGGACAGCCACAGACTGTACCTGCTAGACCGTACAGATAACTGTCTCTGGCCATGGACACAGTACCTGTGCCTGGCAGGAGTGCTACGGGCAGTATCGGGTACCAACCCTGACTGGGTGCTATTATCAGAGGCAGAGGTATGATGACTGGACCCATGTTCCTGCTGGGACTGGCCAGTGCCATGTGCATGTGGTCTAGTAGGACGGTCAATGGACAGGCCAGCCCCAGCATTGCTGGGGCTGCTACTGCCACTACGGGAGCGGCTGTGATCCGTGGTCTGACCGCGACGACTGCCAGCTGATGCTGTTGCTGGCATGCATCCGCATCGGCTTCCCATCCATCCCGCACAGTCCTGGCTCATGGCTAACACATTGTGGAGGACATCTAATGTCTCCCTCCAATGGCTATCAATGACCTCGGTGTAATTCCGGATGGCACCTGCAAGGTCACGGATGATGTCATTGATAGCAGTGTAATGGGCCCTCTGCGCCCTTAGTCCCTGTCGGGTGTACCGTTCCATATGTGCCTGTGCCTGCATTACAGCCTGGAACATACAGGAGGTTGTAATACCTCTGGGAGCACGTCTGCCAGGGGCAATATGTCCAGTGGTGCTCCCCCGAGAACCCCTGGACATCCGCCTATGTGGTACCATTCCAGTAATCCAGCTATGGCTGCTGTGAGGGGATGCACGTGCCATGGGTACCACACTCTCCTGGTCGATGCTGACTGTATGCTGTCCCTCAGCTAAGGCCATTGGTGATGAGGGCTGTATTGGCATTATGACTGTGCGCATAGATGGGGTTGAACGCTGTGTACTGTCAATTGGTGGACCAATGACAGACCCTGACAGACCTTCCTGTACCACAATACATGTCTCATCATCTCCACTGTTAGTGGCAGTGACATCAGGTTCCCTGCTGCATTCAGACACACCTAACTCAGTACCTGTGGAAGGAAGACAGGAAGCACACTTCACAATCTGTACATGATGTTAGCACACATGCACACATGCACACATGCACACATGAACACATGAGCACATGCACACATGCACACATGCACACATGAGCACATGCACACATGAACACATGAGCACATGCACACACGCACACATAAGCACAAGCACACATGAGCACATGCACACATGCACACATTCACACATGAGCACATGCACACATGAGCACATGCACACATGCACACATGAACACAAATACACTGCTCACCACAGCACATACACACACACACCAACAATCCAACACATACACAATAGTAGGTGAAGGTGGGTGACAGTATCACAGGGCAAACAGTCACCTCACATGTGTCAGCATGCAGAATATGTGTTGCTCAAGACCATGCCGTGCAAGTGTTGATGGCCCTATTTAATGACATTATACATGGCTGTGATGCATGTGTGTAGTTGTTCAGTGATTGACTACACCCTGGAACACAATGTGTATATGGACGCAACATTGCTGTGCAAGTATTATCTGCTCTGCAATGTCCTGTGCACTATCACTCAATGGTATACATACCATGGCTGCATGTGTTATCTGTGTGACACATAGATTGCCATGTCTGCTTACAGTGTCTGGGTCCATAGCGAATAATAGTGGGCACAGGTGTAGCAAATGCATGCAATGTACAGACATGGGATGAGTGGTGCATGTAGACATGACGTAATCCCAATGCTCGACATGGCCATTGTACAGTGGTTATGGTGAGTGTGGGACATATTGCAGATATGTCGGTGCCAGCCATGACATGACATGCTACACGACTGCAACATTAAACACCACACATACCCAATGTGTGTCATGTGACCTATACACCCAATAGCATTTCAGGACATATATGTGGCTCTTTGTACAGATGGCAATAGCTGTGCATATTGTGTATACTGGCATATGTAAGCCACACACAACATGCTATGCATATTGTGTATGGGTGCATATGTTTGCACACACACACAACATTGAGGTGCAAAACAAACACCACTATGTGTATTACTGTGGTCACTGTAACTGGATGGGGTGTACTACCATGTGCCATCATCATCATCATGCAACTTGTGGTCACTCATGGCTACTACTGTGTGACAGACCACTGCCTAGCATGCTGTACCTGGACTGCAGTGCCGTGGCTACGTTCACTATTACACAGCCACTTTGTACATGGGTGTATGAGGTGCCCAATAGGGAGCATTGCCTAACATGACTGTGTTATGTGTTGAAGAGTGTTGCACAGCCCCATGATAGGCCTCTACCCCTGAGGCACATCATGTGTGTGTGGATGACATGTGGGATACTGAGGTGTGACCTTACAGCGGGTGTGTGGTTATGCCATATGTAGCATGTCTTTGCATACTGCATATGATAAACATGTTATGTTGTGTACAGGTGTTGCAACTATGCCTATCCAATGTGCAGTACGGGGTTGCCACAACTGTGTCTTATGCTCTGTGTATTGCATGTCAGTGAGGCAGCTACTGACATTACTGAGCTGTGCAACATCTTACAGCAAACATGCATGGCATGCATTATGAGTAGGTGTGTTACGTGTACATGGCCTACACCGCACCTATGACATGCATATTTCATTACAAACATTGCAGGTATAACACACTCACCAGCATGGATTGGCTGCCCTGCTGTCGCACCCGAGGGACCTATGAGAATATGAGAGAGTTAGTCAGCAGCCACAACTGTGGCATTGCTAGAGTGGGTATGCTAAACTACAGTATAACAACAGTCAACAGTCACAGGTGTAGAGATATTATTCGAACTATCAGTACTGCACAACACTAGGCAGCAGAACTGCTAAACACACAGTACACATCTCACGTAAACATAATCTAACAGTACAGTTAACTGTAGTCTACAGATAGGGCATGTTACCTGCTTGCTCTGGGTGGAAGTGCTGGGTGGCTCTGGCCTCCATGACAACACATGTCAGAGGCTGATGTTGCTGTTGTCCAGGAGCCAGCATGCTTAGGAGCAGCTTCTCCACTCTGGTGAGGGGAGGATGAATGGCCACCCCACCACCTGTGGCATGCTGTTGTCTTTGGATATCAGACGCTCGCCGCCGGACATGTCTAATTAAATCACTGCAGTGATGGCGTACCTGCTCATATGTCCTGTTATGTATGCCTATGTCATTTACCCAACGAACAAGTTCCTGCCACAGTGCAGTCCACTGCTGCTGGTGCTGGCTGCTTCTGGAGAACAGCATTGTGTACTGCTGCACTAGGCTTTGTAGTATCACCTCTTCCTCATCTGCTGTGTATGATGGATTACGTTGGTGGGCCATCTGGCTGAAAAAGATATGAACAATATGTGTAAGTGAGTCCTGTGGCACACTTTACACCTTTAACCACAGATATCACTTTACTGACATATATACCATCCTATTGTCTGTCAGAGGTTACACACGTTCAATACCACTTAGTGGTTCTCAGGCCATAACTAACTAACAGTGCCTGGCAGAATCTATATATCACACCACTATACAACAGTACCCGACACAGTTTGTGACACATTGCACAACCTCAAGACAGGGGTATATATCACACCAATGCACGAACAGAGATGTCATCCATTGCAATGGATGTAAAGTACAGGTACAGTAGTACCAGTCAACCACCCTAGTCATTGATGTCATAGCCCTGCCTAACAGATGTTTATAGTTGTTACTATAGGTGGCATACTGCTGTAACAGAGTATATATGTTGCTGGATACACAGGTATACCCTGTAACACACATATGATTGCAGCCATTGTACAGGCATGATTACACACACATCAGACAAACATACAACACACCACTATATGCCAACACAGATGAGCATTACCTGTGTACCTTACAGTACTGTGTGCCACTACTTACACACCCTTATGCCTTAGTTTTGTCCTCTGTGCAGACTACAGAAAACACAGATGACAGTGTTTCCAAGCAATGTGAACACACACCATACTGTGCTGTTTAGGCTTACAGCTTCAGGTAGTACTACAGTTCATATGGGAGTTGGATTCGCCAGCAGTACCACTCACTAAGCATACATGTATTGTTTAGCCTACAATGAGACACCACATTCGTCAACAAGGAACTACATCACATCATATGCCGTACTACTATGTCTGCCTAACAGTACATTACACATCATTTGCTGTCCTCACAGCTAGGATAGACACTGCCATGTCAGATACAACTTCACACTAAGCTATCACACCTTTACAGACCTTGCACACATTCAGTGTTACACTTATTCAACCTCACATAGCAGGTATTGCATTGGGTACATGTGTGAGTGCATAATGTCATAGGTAGGTAATATGCTGTTGGACCTAGGGCCTACAGCAGCCTAGCCATATGCTACCCTGGCCTTTGACACACATGTACTTTGATTTCACTTGCCCCTGCCACCCAGAACCACAGAGGTGTTTCCTGGGGTGTATTACCAATCTCCCACATAATCATCAGGGGTATTTATGACAACTGCTAAGGAGGAGCCTTGTTTGCTATTGCTAGGTGGTTTATTCCAGTGTAGGGCATATCTCTGAGATGGGAACCTATCCCTCCAGCATGTGCTGTTTAGTGAGCTGACAAGGTTTAGGGCCCTAGAACATGTATCCTGGAGGGATTGTGATATGTTGCCATGGTGGTTGTCACCCAGCTATGGGTGTGACATACCTCTGTATGTCCGGCAGAGGTCACCTCTATGTGGCCAGTATGCAATACAGTGTAGATGTGGTTTTGTGAGTCAGTCTGCATAGGGCATCTGTTTGCTGCCAGTATTACCCTTTGGGAGGTACGTCTGTGGCCTTTTCACCTGGTGTAGTTGTCATGTGAGGTACATACCACACAGGGAATTGTGCTGGCTAGAGGGGAACACTGCCCTATATTTCTATAGATGACACACCTGTAGTCATGACACATAACACACTGACTGATTACAGGTGTAGTGTGGCACTGTCTTCATCAAAGTGGAGGCTACTGTCCACCTGTGTCCCATGTTCCCTTATCACACCTTCATTGTTAGGTAGATCTCTACCTATGTGGTAGTTAATGGGTACAGTATTTTGGAAAGGAGGAATGGCACTGCAGTAACAACACTTGTCTACAGTCCATGCCTTGGTCACCACACACCTGTTGCAGTACATATGACCCCGTGTCACTCTCTCTCTCCCTCTCTCTCTATATGGCTATATATATATTTTTCTATATATATATCTATATATATTTATATATCATATTATATATATGCATATCTATACACATACAGGTACACATGCATTGCTGTACACATGGATGTACATATAGGCGCATGTACAGTCCACCTTTCGTGGTGGGGATATCAGTTATGCGACAGCTCAGGGATGTACAGTTATGTGATTATATTGCACAGTGTTGTGCAGAATGCATGTGGGTGTCCTCAGCCCATGTAGCAGGCCTCACTAGCTGTAACACAGCAGATCTGACAAATCAGTCCCACAGCATTTAACCACCACATGACATATATCAGTACTGCATGCTGTTTTCTAGGCCACACACTACGACCTACAAAGATATATGCACATATCAACCTTCAATGACAGATATCTGTCCACCCTTCAGTAACAGTTGCAGTATGTCCCTTGCCCTATGCACATGTGCGGATACAGATAGATACATACTGCTGCCACACATGGATGATTTGCAGTGTGTAGAGTACTCTTCAGGAACATCTACTACATGCCAACACATACATGTGAGTTACATACCTTACCTTTGTATTTCCCTGCTCCGTGTGTTACAGTTTTGTAGGTTTTTTTTTTTTTGGTTGTTTGTTTTGGGTTTTCCCCCTCTATTTCAGTTTATGTCTCAGTTTCTCTCTCTGTTGTGTCTCTGTCTGTGTCTGTGTCTGTGTCCGTGTCTCTCTCTCTCTCTCTCTCTCTCTCCCAGCACCTGCAGTGATAGAATTGCATGTGTGGACTGCAGGTACAGCCTGCTTTTCTAGGTATCTGCACTTGTGCATGTGACAGCCTCTGCACCAATTGCTGCCCACCATTCAGTAATTGCATGCAGCCTGCTATGTGGTGATTGCATTACTCACTGTGATTGCAGCCCACTGCTATAAAATGCTAGGTTAGGTAGGTGTAGCCCTTTCAGCTGTCCAAGGTGGGGCACATGCTTGTTTGCTCTGGACAGCATTGCGTCAGTCAGAAGGCTGGTATATGTCTCTTATCTGAAGCTAGGGTTGTAGCCAGTTATATGCATGTTGTACTCAAACCTGAATGTTGCTGCTTCCAGTACATACTTCAAAGTGTAGACATGTACTCACCCCTCCAAATGCTAACACAGGATACATGGGAGTATGTACTTTATTTCTGACTTACACAATTAACTGCCATACAAATGTGGTTATTGACTGTATTCCCGTGACCAGTATTTATCCTGGTCTGATACTGTGTGGTGTTTGTAAGGTGCTACTGTAACATTATTCCCTACTAGGATGGCTGGTACTCATTTCACAGTCATGTCATGCAATTCCACAACAACTGCTGGTAAAGGCCCACAGAACAGGATTTGTGTTATACCATTCCTGATTTCCATTTACATTCCCTCATTGTAATGCATGATATATTTATTTCAGAACCCAGTTGCTTGCATATCTGCTGTGACTTAGTGGTAATTCATGCAGTCTATTGTGTCAATGGTCTGGGGTTCGAGACTGGCAGAGGTTTTTTCTTTTGCTGCTCAGCAGAACAAGGGCCCTGCCATAGAGTGACTAAGGCACATTTAAGCAGTTGTAAGCGGGTTTGCACGGGATTGCACGACACCTAGCTAAGCGCACACTCGCTTAAACCCGCTTACTACTGCTTACAAGTGCTTACTCCCGCTAACCCCCGTGCTAATTTCTTTTAAAGAAAAGAAAATGGGGAGATAGGAAAGTGGTGAAAAAGGGGGCACAAAGAGGGACAGACAGTAGGTAAACAAGCTCGGGATGTGCAGGACAGGTGTAGGGAAGGTCCATAGCTGCCCATTTCTTTACCAGCAACAGCTGTGCATATGCAATAAATTTGGAGTGATATTTGAACCCTTCCACCCCTGGGAGAGGGGTGAGGACAACAAAGTATGTTGTACTGCCAATTATAATTATCAGTTTACATGTCCAATGGACATGTGTGCGAAATGGGCAGCTATGTATGGGGCGTAATTTTTTTGTGGGTACAGATTGCCCCTTTTTTTATTTATTTTTTTCAGGTGAGAGTGGGAAGTGAGGTAAAGGAAGTAGGTATGTCCAGGGAGGTAGGTTGGGAAGGTAAACAGACAAGACAGACAAGACACATACAAGGGTGGTGTATGACGCATGGGGTGGGTGAACACAATTAACGGGGTCGGATATTTGGAAATCGCAAGCCCATGAGCCCACAGATGGTAACAGTGGAACTGAGATCCCCACCCATGGGCAGTCACCACTACACCTTCACATCCCCGAGGGTGGCTGTGCTGGGGGCTGCGTAGGACGGGCAGGCTCACCCATGAGATGCGCCACTCTCGCCTCGAGCTGGCATAAGGGATCAGCGACTGAATGCTGGATCTCCCTACTCACCACAACCCGACCCTTTGAAGGGTGACAGGTGGCCCTTCTCTGCCCACGCTTGCACAGGGGGGATGAGCCCCATCCCCTGCAGCGCTTCCACCCAAAGGTGGCACAGGACCAATGGAGGAGGGGAGCCTAGGCTGGGCACTGGACCTGCTGGTGCCAGGTGTACTCGCCAGCTGAGGAGGGACAAGTGGGTCTGCTGGGACCAGCCTTCCCATACGTTCTGTGATTAGGTGTGTTTAATTACAACATAAACAACAGCATTCCAGATTAGTTGTAACAGCATGCAGTAATATTCCCATTAACCCAACACACCAAGGTTCCAACAGTTGAACAGCAAGCATAACACATGCATATATTGAACCACAGTGGATATTCCAACAGCATGCAGGAATGTTTGGTAGCAACAGGCCACCATGATTGTGGTGTTTAAACAGGGCACATGCATCAATGTGAATGCAAATATTTATTGAACAATAGGACATATGTCCCAACAAATATTTAAGATTACACATACCCACTGAGGTGTGGAATTTCATGGTTTATGCACATACAGTAGGGTGTAGAAAAAAACCTCGGTTAACATCTTATAATTACCTTTTAGTCTACACTACATTCCTAGTGACTGCAGGTGTATATCCCCTACATGTATTATTACACTTGCCACCATACATTAGGTTATGTAATGGGTTTGGCTAGTTCAATATATGCCTGACCTATATCTGACATACAAACTGTCCAGGATACAGATGTTACTGCTACATATTTCTTGATTGCATTTCTATTTCTTTATCTACATATCTGGGATGTTTTCACATGACATTTTCACTTCGATTTGTACAGAACCCTGCATTTCTTGACACACACTCACATTTCTGGGGAAAAAATAACATGCTACACTTGTGCCAGATTTACTTATGCATGCCAGCCAGTAACTGACTGTTGTGGACTGTATATATGCTTCACAGCTACTAGCACTTCCATCACCCATTTTATATGGGACTGCACAACTCTGGGTTGCCAGCACTTTTTCAAACAGTACTATTTGTATAATGCAAGGGTGCAACAATATTTCAAACTCTGTGACATAGACACACTCCGGATTTTAGACCTTTATTAATAGCAGTACACACTTTTCCACAAGCTCACTCCTTTATTTGTTTTAACAGTACATATGGCAGACATGTTCAAGACATATTATACCTTTATTACTAGGTTAGAACACTTTTTTTTCAGGCTCACTCACTTATTTTATATGACAGTGCCTGCAGAGATATTATTCCAGACATATGTTACCTTTGTTAATGGGTTACAACACTCTTTTTCTGCCTCTCTGAAGTTTTTATCTGACAGTACATGCAGAGGACTTATTCAGGCAGTTTTATGGCTGTATTATTGGACTACAACACTTTCTTTCATGCTCTCTCCCATATTTTATATAACAATACATGCAGAATAATCACTAACCTGCCTGGTGGCGCAGCCTATCAGCATAGGCTTGCTGATTCGCAGCACGGTTACCTGCAGCTGTAAAGTAAATGAAGGGATATTGAGACATACCTATCTGTTATACATACTCAATTATCAATTCTTACATACTGCATTCCATGGCTACATACTCAGTTGTGGGGCATTCTGCATCCCACCGGCCTCCTGTATCCATTGGTTCAGGTGGTCCTGCTTCCATCTCTTCAGGTCTGAATGGTGGTGACGGACCTGCACACCAGTCTGAGGAATGCCTGTGGCACTGGTGAGGTCATGAGCTAACCGGTTCCAAGCCTCTGCCTTGTACTCCATCCCTTGGAACTGGCCCTGCAGGAGTCTTGACTCATAACGGTGGACAAGGAGACAAACCATGTATTTCGACTCCTCGATGCCCCAACGTTGCGCTTGGAAGCATGTTTCCTCTCCGACACCAGCCATTCTAACTTCAGATGTGAGCTACAATCAGTTATGGCATGTATTCCCGTCTATGGGGCTTAAATATGCCGCATTTCCCGCACTTTTTTGTGATTGGCCATTTTTTTAAATTCTCAGCTGACTGGAGACCTGCTTAGTAATGGTTAAACAGTGGCTGTTTCCCCTAAGTTATTATGGCTTAGTGGTTCTGTACTTTGCTTGTGATGCACAGAGTCCTGGGTTTGAACCTTGTCATTCATTTTATTTTCATAATGTCCAGACAGGCTAGGGGGTGTGGCTGCATTTTAAGCAACTTTTCTCTACGTTGCTCCTCTGTGCCCTACGATGCCCTGGTTGGTGTGGCGCACACATCCGCGCAAACATATTGCGCTAGTTAAAGCGCTATTTCGCTATGGGCACCTCTATTGCACTGGATTAACCGTAATTTAACTATGGGCAAATCTATTGCGCTGGGTGAAGCACTGCTTAGCTGCAGGCAATTATTATATATCGGGATCATTTAAAATATTTATTTTGTTCACTGTTACATTGGCCATTTCACTGCATTTTACTACTATTTCCACATATTTTTGTGTGGTATTATTTCATATACTGATTTAAAAATAAATACGAAGGGGAGTGGTGGGACTCGAACCGTGAATGCCTCTTCTTTGTGAGAACACCCTACCATTACACTATTGCTATTTGGTGTGATTTGCATACACATTCTTTCTTATGTTCTTCCATGTCAGAATTGCTAACTCTAGCTAAGCAATGGGCACACCCGCGCACACACGCGCAAATACGGGCATCTATTTTGGGTATTTAAAAAAAAATAAAATTTACTTTTTACTTTTTATAACTGTGATGGGGGTTTACAATATCAGGGAGTGTGGTGTTGGGTGCAGGGACATTTGAGTGGACTCGCTCTTGTGTATTTGCTTTTTCTTTTCAATCACTTGCAGGGGCATGGACATTTAGACTGCTTGGCAGTCGGACATGCCCCCTGCTTTCTTACATGGTCCTTGTAAGAGTTACGGTTGAGTCAGCATGCCCTCATGCATATTCATGGCACACTGACGTCATACCGTTCAACTGCAGCCTCTGAGTAAGACTTATTAAGTCTTACACGGAGGATTTGTGAATCCGGGGGATTGTGTTGGAAATGTAAATAAGAGACGAAAGCAGACTGGTCACATATGTTCTATGATTGCATAACACTGGAACAATATTGGAATAATATTAACTATTTTCTTCAGGGCTTTTTCTCTGATACATTTGTATTATTTAAATCCTTGATTTTATTTAACACTCCTATTCCTAATTGTATCAGAAGAATTAAGTTTCCCTTATTATGGTCTATTTTGACAGTAGCTAGAAAAATCCTAACCAGAAATTGGAAGTCTGAATCTTCATCTTCATTTACAGATTTCAAGAATGTTCTTGCTGATCTATGTCAGTTAGAAATGATGACTATTAAATCTAGAACCTCTAGAACACAATACTCTTATAATCTGTGGTTAAATTTAAAATCTTTACTAGAAAAGAAACTCACACAATCTATAAGGGATTTGTTAATTTGTTTTCTTTTTAGTAGTTTGCCAATAGATTAGACACAATTGTAAATACTTTAGTTGTTATTATTCCTATTTGTATAATTGTTTTCTTTTTTTCTGTTTGTTTTTTACACACAATTACTACAATTTATTTCTATAACTGATTGCTCTACTGTCAAAACATTTTAATAAAAACTGTTTAAAAAAAGAAAATGAGATTATACCCCCATCCCAAAACACTGCAAGGCACTTAAAACTGTCTAAAGCATGGGGTGCAAGGGATGGTGGCTCCCCTTGCTGGATGTGTGTGGCCATTTTTCACTAACATTAAGTCAGTAATGCCTAATATTAGAGTTCAAATGTTTTACAATTTAACCTTCAGAACTTTATTAATGTTCAAAAAAGTACAATATTAGAATAACAATTAAAAATATGTCAAACACTTAACTGACTGCCTCATAAAGATGTCAATCAAGTTGACATTGCCCACACCTCTGCAAATCAGTATTGTGTGTCCTGAAGTAAATAATCATATACGTTTTTTTCCAGAGGAGGGATAGGAGCTGGATATTATGTTTTTCTCTTCAGTGCAGAAGAGATTTAAATTTCTAGTTTTGATATTAGAAGAGCTATTTGATTTGTAAAGATACAGGAAATTAAGGACAGTGGAGTCTGTAATGCCGAAGAGTACAAAACATAGACCACCACTAAAGATCCTATAAGAAACCAAGTAAAGGGAAACAACTTCAAGCCTTTCTGGTAGCACAAGAATTTTAGGCCCACAATCTTCTTGATTAGGAACCTGTGGTGTCTTTTCAGTTGCTTCATATATCTATAAAGCATTCAATAATTGGCCTAGATAGGACTTCCTAAACAGGGAAAACTTATTTTGACACAGATAGTATACTTTAAGTATTAGCTATGCTAAATAGAAGACTTTTTTTACATCTAGGATATATTATACTTCTAAGTGGCTGATGTATAATAATACCAATGCTGGGAACTAATGACTGCATTCATATTGAGGACCATTCTCATCATTTACCTGTACCTCTGTTGTCTAACATCACCCTGTAGCAAGTCTTGCCTACAGCAGGGAGTCTGGCATGTTATATGCAGAAATTATACTGACCCCCTTTAAAAGGGATAGAGAAAGAAAGAGAGAGTGAGTGAGAGAGAGAGAGAGAGAGAGAGAGAATAAACACATATTAACTTTCTTATTCATTGCACTTAGCTGACATTTAGCCATGTACATTTCCAATCAAGCCCAGGCCACCAGTATCATGTATGGGAGCTATATAGCTATACTTCTGCATTAATCATAGACAAATATGTCATCTAGTACTAAGTTAGTATTCAGTGAGTAGGAAGTTTTATTGACCCGTTTGATAAAAACAACCCTTAGTCCTGTAGAACATATGAACACCTTCATATGGCAGTATTCATTCTTGTAACATAATACTGCAGTATTTACTGCTCAGAAATTTAAATGGTTGCTTGTAACTGGCATTTAATTCTGAAATTAAACACAAAGGGCTAGTTTCCAAAGAAAGTTGCAGACAGGTATATGGGGGACACTATAGGAGTGTCCCAGACAGCCACCAATTGCATTCTAGCATAGTTCCAAGCAGTAATGTGCATTGCAGTGGATGAATACATCCCCTTCCATAAAACAGTAATTGATTAAAGATTGTCATGCAACAGTTCTATGCTATTACCAACTTTCTCTATGTCCTCAGTGCAACCAACAGCACCCAGGTACCAGTCAAACCCCAGTGGTACCCAGTGCTGATAAGTGCACCGATAGACATGGTCATCACTCATTTGTTAGGTGGTGTGCTCCACAGATAGCTACATTACCAATAGCATAGCAACACACCATGGTAGTGTGCATGATGCAGCAATTTGGAGGGAAAGGGCTCTAAGGAATGATTTCCCAAATGGTGAAATACTAAAGTATTAACCAAACGTTATAAAATAATGCATGGTGAACAAAAACCTTTTGCCATCCCTTTAAAAACAAGTGGCTGTGGTTATTCACCAGAGCCTTGGCTTATAAATCTATACAGTGCCCAATCAACACCCGCTGAACATGCATACAACAGGGCACACAATGTGACATGGAACACCACTGAGTGTGTATCTGGCATTATGAAAGCAAGTTTTAGATGTCTGGACACATCCAGGGGTACACTGCAATACACACCAGAAATGGCATCACAGATCATGATCACTGTGTGTACCATGCTGTGAAACAAAATAGCATAAAAACACAGTGGCCTATCAGCTGCAGGTGTAGGTGATCTACCCCCAAGAACCATAGATGTCAGACATGGACCTATCAGAGCTGTTAAAGCATGATTAAGAGAACACGGGGTTGAAAAGAAATAGGAGTGGGTAATGGAGGCTGTGGCCATATGTTATATCTCAGACAACATGAAAGCATCTGACCCACATTTTGAGTCATAACAATCCACACATACATACGCACACAGATAAAACAGTTATGTTCTTACAGTGCTGCTGCACAACAGCAGCACACAGCATGACTAATGGAAACAGCCCATTAGTCATCCACATAGACATTATACATAACATAACATAAGCATTTGATTCACATGTAATACCCTATAGACATACACTTGATATAACAATGAACACATCTGGAAGTCAATAAAGGAAACATTGTGACAGGAATGCTCTCAACAAGGTACAGCACCAAATAGGACCATACTGGCATGTATGTGGCACTCTTGAGATATACACATCAGTATGTGTGGTTGCCCAGGTAGGATATCATCACACAGAAAAGTAGAAAATGAAGTAGCTGTACAACAGTCAGTACCAGAACATATCCAGGCCAATGCAGTGTATGGGAATTTATCTTCACAATCTGTAAAAATGGATGGGAATTCATCCCAAGTGGCACCCATATCACTCATGGACAGGGGTAGTAGGTATTTATTATAGATTCACTCTGTGAATTATGTCCATCTAACCAAGGACACTTGAAGCAACTCAAGATTAACATGGCTAGGCTTGTAAGGGCCCTAGGGCCACTAGCCTAGTAACCTGCTATGAACCTATGAACCTATTACCTAATTGCAGGGGTTGTGCACTAATACCAATGCATCACACATAACACAGTGATGCATACAAGTGTTGGACAACACACATTGCATACTACAACAACATGACTATTGACAACATGTCAAGGACTGGCCAAAATGAAACATACCTGTTTCACAAACAACTTTCACATTACATACCTGACATAAAATGTCACACATGCTACAATGTTCAAATTATTGTAACATAACTCACTAGATGTAGGATAATGTTCAATCATGCAGAGAATCTCTGGTTTATATGTGCATGTGTGTAACCAGGCAGATGTTGGAAGGCACACATGGGAAGTACTTGTCAGCAAGAGGATAACAAAGGGAAACATGTAATTCTGAAGGGGAGGCATGTATAGTACCTTTTAAAAATGCCATATGTAACACTGGTATGTATATTGAGGCATACCTGTGCACACAGGTATGGCAGACAAGAATGAAATGTGTAATGTAGCAATCATTGATAAAGAATAAGGTAACATGCTGATGATCATGAGAAATGCTTGCTATGGGAGGGGTGTGGCCAAGATGCCAGTCTGATAGCAGAAATCCATAGTTCTGCTTAGATTTTAATATCCTGACAGGAAATATACTTTAATTTTTAGAAAAATCTAACTAAAAGTTAGATTAACATAGACTCTTTATTATCTCAAGATGAGCAACTCAAAGAACCCACACCAGGAGAGTGCACTGAAGAAAGAATTACATCTTATAATAACAAACATCCAAGAACTGTCACTAAAAATGGAAAAATTTGAAAACAAAATGGATATTATCAAATAAGAATGCAGTAAACAACTGGAACTTCTAAATGGAATAGTAAAAAAAAAAATCTGAACAGATTCTTGACTTAGAGGAAACAGTAACTGACCTAAATACTAGAGTGACAGAAAATGAACATCACACTGATTTTTTTCTGAAACAAAACACCAGGCTGACTGAGAAACTGGAAGACTTTGAAAGTAGATCAAGGAGGAATAACATAAGAATATATGGAATTCTTGAGAAAGAAGATGGTGCTAACATGATTCATTTCCTCAATAAGTGGTTTTCATCAGCACTAAACATGCTTGAATCCCTCTTTTTTGGAACTGAGAGGGTGCATCGGTCCCAGGCAAGTCCAGCTTCATCTCTGAGTTCATCTCACCCCAGGTCTATAATAGTTAGATTTCTTTCCTCACAAGACAAGGACTTAGTGCTGAAATCAGCTTGGACTAATTCCCCTATCAAGATGGGTGAAAAAGTTATTCGTTTTGATAATGATTACACCTCTACAGTCATATACAGAAGACTTTAGTGTGTTCCTCTAATTAAGTCCTTGAAAAAAACAATATTAAAGCTCAAATTAAAATCACCTTGCCAGAAGAAATGAAGATCTTTCATTCCCTACAAGAAGCAATAGAATTTATCCAAAAGAAGAAAATATTGTCGGACATAGAAGAAATGGAATGGTCATCCCAGAGTTTGAAGAGACAGGCAACAAAAAATGGATGGTCTGTGAAGGAAAGAGCAAACAAAACTAAGAAACTAAAGGATGAATGAATAAATTCCTTCTAATTTTGAATGTTTTGTTTTATGAATCATAATATATTTGATTCTAGAAAGTCTATATGCTTTAAGATAATATGAAACATTTTTATTATTAACTTTCTCTTTTCCTTTCTATATCTACTTCTTCTAATTACATATAGTACTAAGTATTTAAATAACATTCTCTCTCTCTATCTCTCTCTTTCTCTCTCTTTCTTCATTTCTTTTTTGTTATCAATGTTCCTTTTCTTTCTTTTCCCCATTTTAAGTTCTTCACATACTTTTCCATTTTAAATAACTACAAATGGTGTATGTCTTCAAATTCTTCAGTAATAGTATTATTTGACTTAATACCAAAGTGCATTTTTTCTAGTGGGTCAGTGGTGTGGTAACAAGGTGTTTCTGATTAGTGTTTCTAACTAGATGTTTTAGACACTTTGTTTAGACACATTTAAAGATTAATACAGTACATTAATGATGTTTTATAGATAGCTAAATATAAGTATATATATATATATATATATATATATATATATATATATATGTATATATATATATAGTTCCACTTTTAACCATCAAAATTTCAAAACATCGAAATTCTGATCATCGAGACCAGAACATCACATTTTGAAACATCGAAGGTTACAAGTGTAACCAAAAAAAAAAAAAACCAGAAAACACCTCCCACACCTCCCCTACTTTAATATTCCAACTGCACTAGAGTGGAGTAAAGGGAAATTTCCCATTTAGCGCTATATGCAGAAGTTCTAAAGAGGAGATTTTCCATACCCTATCTGTAGTGCCATCACACAGATGGCACATAGACACACACAGTATGCACAAACATTCTCCGACCTACACTTAAATTTTTCTTCCCCTTCAAACCTTCAATGTTTTCAAACTTGATGTTCTGGTCTCGATGAACTGAACTTCGATGTTTTAAACATTCAATGGTTTAAAGGGGAACCATATATATATATATATATATATATATATATATATATATATATATATATATATATGAATACTAGGTTCCTTTTTTATCTCTCTCTGGCCTGGTTAACTGGTGGCTAAATGACTGAAATGTTATAATATGTTTTCTGATTTGAGGCAGCTGTTGTTACTTCTAAATAGCTGTTTTTATATGAAAGGGTTAATTTTTCATGATGTTGATGTTTTGTGAGGAAACTGGTGGTCTGTGTGACTGTTCTCATTGTGGAGATTCATGATATGCACTGACAAGGCAGATTGAGTGTTTTTTTTTTTTTTTTGATTTCTGTAAACTCTCAAAGCTTTGAGATCTGAATTTCCCATCAACAATGTTTTTTTCTTCACTAGAGACAACTTCTGTTGTGCATGAGCCTATTTAGATACTTTTTAACAAGTTTATGAAGCTGTAGCTTGAGGAAACAACAGTGATGACTTCATTTGACCTTTTGAACTTGTTAAATGGTTGTACTTAGAATTCTTTTCTCTGAAATTCTGTTATACTTCAGCAGATACTTTAAATGGTAAATAATTAGTTCTGATAAAAGTGTTTAACTCCTTTGAAAATGCTTATGTTCTCTTATAGCTGCATGCATTCTGCAGATTCAATGACACCATTAGTCACTATATGACATCAAGTGAACTCGGAGCTGCATTAGAAAACTCATTATGCATATTAACATGAGACTTATGTTATATAACTAAACCTTTAGTAACTAAATAGAGGCCCTGCCTTTATTTTTCATTTCTCCACCCCCTTTCTGATGAAAGACGTCAACAGAGATATTTTTAATACATATGAGTAATATGTGTATAATTGCAAAATATAATAGTTATGTTGTAATAAGTGTTTTATATATATATGTATATATATATATATATATATATATATATATATATATATATATATATATATATATATACAACAGATCCTTACATGAAAAATGTTAGCTAGAAGACTGGGAAAACCATTAAATTATCTGATGTTTCTTGAAAAGTCTTGGAAATAATGACAATCTTAGGTTCATAGGTTGGTACTAGGGTATCGGCCCTAGGGCTTATACAAGCCTAGCCATAACAATTCCCTGGCTATTTCTTCCCACAGTATTTACTTCATTTACTACAGCATAAGTGGAAGCTTCTAATGTATATACATACTTTGATCTGATGTGTATTTCTGGCATATTTACAAATTAGAGGTGCTATTATCATATGTGACATATTCATATAGCTTCAGATATATTGGATACTGATTCTAATGTATATTTCATGGATTCAGATTTCTTTAGTTGCTTTCATAATGCTTTTCTTTTTTGTTTTTATACTATATTCTAAGCAGAGATAGATAATTTGTGTTGTTTGGTATTGGAGAGGTGGTGGATGGACGATTTAGTTGCATTTTTAACTAAACCAGAAACTTTATGTTTCATGTATGTGTTTGTAAATAGTTTTGGGTTTTTGAAAGTAGTGCCTGATACACATTATGCATCCATGATAAGTAGATTTCAAGTCAACATGGAAGAAAGGTATTTCAGTTAGTAATAGCATACACATTAAAGTCAATGGCTTATAAATGTTTATCATTAAATATTAATGGTTTGAACAATAATGTCAAAAGAGCTGGTTTGCTTAAATATATCAAAATCCATAAAGCCCAGATATTTTTTTACAGGAAACCCATCTATTAAAAAAAATCTACAAAAATACGCATTCAATGGCTATATCATTCTAGCTGATTCATGTTTTAAGACTAAGAGAAGGGGCATTCTTATTCTATTCAAAAATACTTATACTATGCCAAGAAGTATAGATACAATTTCAGATAAAGATGGGATGCTAAGCATGGTTATTTTGGAAATCAATAGCAAGTATTATGCTTTGATTAATACATACTGGACACCAGGACTGAGTACTAAATATGTTGACAAATATCTGGACCTGATTACTTTAAATGCAAAAGGGAAATTATAGCTACAGGTGATTTTAACTGCCTGTTGTCAGGCAATGATACTTCTAAAAATGGTAAAATAAAATTAACATCTCAAGCCAAGAAGTTAAATGACTTTACAAACCAGATGAACCTTAAAGATATACATGGTCTAAGAGAACATTATTCCTTATTCTATACTCACTATTCATATCGGTTTGGTACACAAACAATGATAAGGTCTTTGTATCAAATAATATATACTCTAAATTAAGTGACGTATCTATAGTTACTTGCCCACTTTCAGACCATAATGCTATAAACTTTACATTAACTACACATACAGATGATTTAAGATTTCTACAGAGAATATTTCTGCAGTGGTGCAGCGGTAGCATTGTTGCCTCACAGCAAGAGGTTGTCCTGTTCGATTCTTGGCTGGAGTGCGGGGAGTGCCTTCTGTGTGGAGTCTGCATGTCCTCCCTGCGGTTGGGTAGGTGTTTGAAAGACATGCATAAATGGGCATGCCATTGCTGAAGGTTGAATATCAAGCTGGCACCTCGGCGTTTGTGAAAATCTACTGCCAAACATTAATGGACCGGAGTTCTGCTGTGGCGACCCCTAACCAGGAAAAGCCGAAAGACAACAACAACAGAGAATTCCTGCTTACATAACTAAGATAAATGACTTTAGGGAATGGATAATGAAAGAAATAGACATGCTTATGGAAACAAATGATAATGGTAAAGTGACTGATACTATACTATGGGACACCTTTAAAGTTTATATATATGGTAGAATAAAATCTTGGTACCTTAAAAAAGGAGAGAGTGGGACAAGAAACTTTAAAACTTACAAAAAAAAATAGACAAGATAAAAATGGACACAAAACCAAATAACAAAGTAGCACATCATGAAATTACTAAGTTAAATCAAAAATACTTTGACATTCTGAATCATAAGGTATCCATAAACCTGGAAAAATTGAAATTACAATCTTATGCTGTAAATCCTAAATATCTACATAAAATAGTGGTAAGATCCAAAAAAAATAAACAATCAAAAACGTATTAATGAGATTAAAGATAAAATTGATGGTTCAGTTAAGAGTACAACTAACTTAATGGGCATATTAGAAGTGTTCAAAAACTACTTTAAATATATAAATAATAACACACCACTTTTGGAGACAGATAATGTAATAAATACTTTTATTCAAGATAATATAACTACTAAGGTGTCAATGCAACAAAATAACATATTAAATAAACAACACTAACATAAGTGAAAGAACAAATAAAAAATTAAAAGATAATAAATCTCCAGAACTGGATGGAATAATTCCTGAACTATACAAGATTTTTCCTGAATATATAATAAAGAAAATGATGAGTGTTTTTACTATGGTTAAGCAAAAATGTGTAATACCACCATCATGGAAATACTTAATTATCTTCCCCATACTAAAACAAGGAAAGTACCCCAAATATTGTGCTTTATATAGGCAATTTCGTTACTAAACACTGATTATAAAATTTTCATGACAATATTCGCTAATAGGATAAAGAAAATATTACCTAATCTAATACATAATGATCAGACAGGGCTAATTCTTCATAGAGAAGTACAAGATAACATTATTAAATTACTATCATTAATAGACATAGCATGCAAATACAAAAAACAACTAGCTATTATCAGCCTAGATATAGAAAAGGCTTTTGATTCTATTTGTTGGTCTTATCTACAAAGAATTCTGATTGGTTTTGAATTCTCCTCATATTTTATCAACTTATTAATGAAAATTTATAGTGGGGCACAAGCTTATATGACAATCGAATCACGTCTATCCTCACCACTAGAAATCCCCAAGGGAACTAGGCAAGGTTGTCCTTTGTCACCATTATTGTTTGATCTTTCAATGGAACCTTGTGCTACATATATCAGAAACAAGCAAAATATAAAAGGCTTTCAAATTAAGGACTATTGTCCTAAGATACAATTATTTTCTGATTATATATTGTTAACGTTGGATGATATTGATGGTTCTCTGCATGATGTTATAAATACCTTAAGCAAGTTTAAAAGAATTTCAGGGCTTAAACTTAATCATAATAAATCCAAAGCATTACTAATTAACAAAAAGATCAACAAAAACCTAAGAGAGAATAGCCTGTTTAATTGGGAGAATGATGTGTTAGAATATTAGAATATTTGGGTATCAATATAAAGAGTACATGGAAAGAGTCTATTAAACTAAAATACAATAATTTAATAACCACCATCAGTGAAATAATCAAAAGATGGAATAAAATGTTCTTCACAATAGAGAATAAGCTCTCTTTAATTAAAATTATAATTTTACCTACAATTTTGTTTTATATACAGTCATTGATACTACCCCCTCCCAAAAACTTATTTAAAAAATGAGATTCCATGCTATTTCAATTTTTATGGTTCCCCTAAAAATGGCACATTAATGCTTGGAACAGCAATGGGATATCATTCTCTAGTTTAGATCTTTATTCCAAATCAGTTATAATTAATGTAATATTACATTGGATCACACCTAGCTATATATATATCTGGCTGGAAAACAATACATGAGATTCATATAACTGATGTCAGAACTATAGAAAATCAATTTAAGGAACAAAATGGAATGTGTAGAGTACATTGGTTTTTAAGTGAACTTTGTATATTTAATAAGAAATTTGATCATTTTTCTTATGGCATTAATGAAATATTTAATAACTTTAAAAATATAATTGATTGTAATTACAACATTAAACAATTTCTATTTCTTATATTCCCTATGGCATACTCCCCTGATTGCCTAGATTCTTTCAACATCAATGCAATGCAAAAATTTAAGGAAAATAACTTGATATTCTGGCATCAGTTTATTGAAAATAAGAGTATTAAACCACTAAACGCATTTTTATGTAGTTTTGATAATAGTCAAGACAGTTGGTTCTTTATGCACACATTACGGCAGTTTATAGAAAACAAAATGAGAGTATCAATCAACCTAGAGACTGAATCTATACCTAGTTTGATTCAGCTTTTTATTAGGTGCCTTGAAAAGACAGATAATCAAACATAAAGAATCTCACATATCTATAAGATAGTAAGAGAAGACACTCTAATGTTTGACTCAGATTTTTGGAATTACTATGTAAAGATTAATGGAGAACAAATATCTGATGAATCCCAAAAAAATGTTATTGAATTCTACGTATGGTACCTCTTCTTCATTATATTGGAGATTGTATACATGGAAATTTATGAATAGGAGTTTCTATACTCCACATAAAATAAATCTTATACTCAAAAACAGTGAAAGTAAATGTTGGAAATGTGATGAATTACTAGATGCCAGCTGAGTTCACATGTTCATTGAATGTAGAAATGTTCAGTACTGGAAAGACTTCATTTTATTTTGTAAATACTTTATGGTCTGATAACTGTCATATTTCTAACTCACTAATCTTATTCAGTGCTCCTATACCTAAGGTAATACCTAAATCTCAGATTCAGTTACTCTGGTCAATTATTGCAATTGCCAAAAAAGTTATTAGTTTGATCTGGAAAAGTAAACAAGATTTGATGTTTAAAGATTTTATTAATTTAGCAAAAATTGTTTGTAAAAAGAACTCCAAACCATTTGTTATAGAACTCATAACATTACTCATAAAAAATAGCATGACAAAAATTAAAAAAAAATTGAGCAAATACTGATAACTCCTCATGGATAAAATGATTGTTTATCATGGATGGATGAATGTAAATATTGTAAATAGTTTTGTTATTATTTTATTGTATTTGTTATATGTACATTTGAGTATGTTTATAATAAAAACAAAATAAAAATGTTTTTGAAAAAAAAAAAAGAAATGCTTTCTATGAAAACAAGTAATGACAAATATGCACAACACAACACAACTTGAAGGCAGACATTTCTGTCAGTTAAATAATTAGAAAAAAGCCTGTTGTATCAGAAATTTGAGAAGCCACTAGCAGGTGGGTTAGGTAGTAGTCAACACAGCTATCATCACTGCTACAGGGTCAAAAGGACACAACTGGACAGACATTGGATCAGCTGTCTTTGTTTCTTTAATTCAGCCTTTGGCACCCACACTGATGGCTCATAACATGGTCTTGGTTTCCCCTGCCACACCCAGAAACACTCAGCCCATGGTGCTGTACCAAGGAGATGGAAGTGGTGGCACTAGTAGTGTGGGATATGATTTGGGTAGCAGCTGTAGTGCAATGTATCTGTCTGTCTGTATGTGACTGCTTGGTTCAGAGTAGATTGACCAACAGCAGATGTGAGTGCACACTGCAACACAGACAATGATGTACAAGGTCCATGTGTGGGTCTTGTGCAAGGGGAGTCTGCTCTCCCCACTGGAGGTAACCTGTTCAGTACAATCGGTGCACATGACACCTGCTTTGTATGATGGCTCTGCTCTAGCACTGCTGTAACAAGGCTTTCAACAAAGCATGAAACAGATATCAGACTGTCAGGCTGTGCAGCCAGTGCTGCCCTAAGCTCTCCATATCTGCACTCCTGACCTTCAAGTAACAAGTGCAGCTGATGTGCTGCATGATTGCTGGCATGGGCAAGTGCATGCAGGTTAGACCATGATATTGCTGTGAACATTAATGTGCCTGTGACAGTAAGAGGACACCATTTGACACACATGCATACACATCAGCCATACTCCCATGTGAGTCAAATGGAGAGTATCAGTTCATTGTGGGGAAGAGTCACTATCGGTGCCAGACTGAATATAGAAGAAAGGTTCACAGTCATCATTATGTCCACAATCTGTTGTCCACATGTCATCAGACCTGATCAGAGGGTACACCATGACACACATAACTTTCCCCATCCGAGCTGGACAGTGAAACCAATGCAGTGGCCTATGTGCCATTGGCCATGCTATCATACTGAGGAATGTCACATTATCACTCTGTATCAGTGGATAGGCTATGGAAGGAGGTATGTAGTGGATGTGCTGCAAATAGAGACTGATGACACATGTTATATTCATTCACAAAAGTAAAATGAGGCAGGACATGACTGACATTATCACACAATTATATAACTAAAATGAATACTCATGTTGATATAGACTTACTGTGGGTGGTAGAGGGAACCTATAGAGAAGAGATATGTAATATCAGTTGCATATCAAGCAAATATGATTGACAGTGTGAAAAAAAATCAGTGAAGACAAATCTGACATGCCCTACTCTGACTCCCCTTCAGATAGTGAGTGTTGAAATGCAACTGTGATGTGAAAATAGACACATACACAGTAAGTCATTAGTAAGTGCATACATGTTATCATGTAGCATTTAAAATTATGAATAACACACAGTACATAACACATACACATACTGGATGAATGCTGATATTGGTTAGCTTGCAGGTGTCCTATGCAGGTGAGCAAGGCCACATTAGGCATGAAGGTCACAGATGCATTTAACATTATAGCAGTATAGCAGCCATATATATTGCCTTACCAGGTCTGACCTCCCCAGTTTGTTCAGAAGCATCCTGCATGAAGTGGTACCAGTAGGATAAAATGGAACACAAACATGTAAGTATATACTTCTGGCAGAACAGGAGACAGAGGCATGCAAAGAGCATGGATCACACTAACGGAATATGATGATGCTCTCATGACAAGTGGTGCTGGTGTCAAGGTGAGGTGCTTGTAAAAGGGAACAAGCCAATAGTAATGTCAAAGTTCACAGTTGTGTTAAACACTGTTGCACTATAGCAACCATCTGAATAACCTTATCGGGCGCCGTCTATTCATGCCAGTAAATGCAGCATCTGGCCAAGGATGTACCTATAGATTAAAATAGAACACAATCAATATGTGAGTATACACCTCTGGCATAACATTAGGCAAAAGCACACAAAAGCAATGGATCACACTAACAGAATACAGAGACACTTACATGACAAGCTGTGCTGTCATTATGATATTGATAGGTCTACGCAATTGAAACGCACAGCAGCACACCTGGTGCTGACACTGTCACCTATGTATTATTTAGGTAATTTAGCATGATATAACACTCACTGTGTGCATCTGCATCTGGGGTGTTTCAATGTACAGTAATAAAAAAGAAGTTAAGATGCATGAATGAAAGTCCTTAAATGACAACTGGATTATGCTTCAGTGATTGTGAAAGTCAGACATACCTGTACAACCTGGAATGTCCACTGATGCTGACAGTGTTATCTAAACATTGTTTACATAATATAACATGCTATAACACTTACCATGTGCATCTGCATCATGGGTGTTTTGATGAGTTCAACATAGTTCTGCTGCTGTAACAGTAATAAAAAAAAAGAATATGAATGAATTAAAATCCTTGAATGACATATGGTCCATGCATCAGTGTTTGTGAACAATGACATACTGTATTTTCTGAAACAGCTATCTCAATAACTCCCCTAGGGGTACAAAGATCCTGGAAGGTGTATGGTGTGAGGCTAGGAACATTGTTATCTCATATGGGGTCGGCAATGGTGGCCCACCTCAAGTGGCAGTCCTTTCCTACTCATAGAGGCAGAATCTGTTGGCTGCACAGAAGACCATATTAAAGCAACACCACCGGCAGGCTTTCCTGGAATGGTTGTGTCCACCCACAGCACTGACCATGTTGGTAAGATCTTTCCACAATTACTGCCTCCACACAGTATCACCTGTCCTTCCTAGCAACATTTGGCCATACAGACACAGAGCGTCTATAAGAATTTAATGTCATCTTAAAGGAAAAATTATCCTTCCAATTATAGCTAGATCTCTGTATTAAAGGGTGATATGCACATATCAGGTTTTATTCATGGGTCCACATAATGACATGTCATTGTTCAAAGTATATGGCAAATTAATGACTTGTCTCCCATGTACAGCGCCCTGCTATGCAAAACATTCCTTGTAATCTATATTAACATCATGTACATATAAGCATAAATGACATAGCCAACATGTTTGAATAGCTGATCCATATGTCTTAACATATTCAGCATACAAGTGCACTGCAATTAATGCATTCTACATCTTAGGACAAGTCATACTTGCAGAGGCGAAATTTGAAAATCTATCAGTGCATATTTTGCCAATAAGGGTCAAACACATGACCATCACACCATGACATAAACAGTGCAAAAAAGGTGTTGTCAGAGATACATGCACATCCAGTTGCAACTACCAATTCCACATCAAGCATGTGGGATATGTATGAGATGTAATTGTAGTCACTGACAAAGATCAGCACAAACATGAGCTTCCTGAAATGTTAAATGACATATTTATCTGCATACCTGCATATCATTGCTGGAACCTGTGTCTAACAGAGCTCTTTTCAAACTATCTGGAAATATACAGAGCTAAGTATATTTTTTGGTTCTTCAGAACTGTGTACTGTAAATTGTTGCTGGACTAATTTTATTCAGAGCTGTGCACTGTTATTTTTGATTCACTGTATAATTTTTCAGATCTCTGCTGAAAGTGTTTTGTCCCACCTCCCCCTATTTTCTGCTGTGTCTTAAGTTGTTATAACTGTTTTTTACAGCTTATGTCATCTGACTATCTGAAGGATTACTTGCATAATAATAAACCCTGTTAGTTAACAGCATGCATATCATTGCTGGAACCTGTGTCTAACAGAGCTCTTTTCAAACTATCTGGAAATATACAGAGCTAAGTATATTTTTTTGGTTCTTCAGAATTGTGTACTGTAAATTGTTGCTGGACTAATTTTATTCAGAGTTGTGTACTGTTATTTTTGATTCACTGTATAGTTTTTCAGATCTCTGCTGAAAGTGTTTTGTCCCACTCACCCTCCCTATTTCTGGTTTGTTCTTTAAATTTGGTGGCTTTTGCAGTTACTCGCCCCACTGTAGACTTGATCTGGGATACTCCCCCCAGTCACGTCTCTTTACCACATTCTAACTAATACACTCCTTCTGCACTTGTGTTTAGTCATTTTTAATTTAATTGCATTTTTTAAAACTGTGTTTGGTCTAATATTGCTACATACTCAAGTGTGCTAGCTTGCACTGCATTGTAATTGTTTTTCTGCTCTTTTAGCTACTTTTCTGTAAAAAAAAACAAACAAAAAAAACTGTAAGCCTGTTCCCTACCTTTCCTGTAACTAGTGTAGTCCAGATACAGATTTGCTGTATCCAGGACTGTATGTAAGCTTCTGAGCCCCCCCCCCCCAATACTTTCTGTGTTGGAGGGAAGCCTTCTAGCTTGTCAGTGGGAGTGGTAAACACTAGGTAACCTGTCTACCACATAAGGAGTGGTTCTGGCCCAGAAATTGTAGGTATTGGCCGTCTGGGCAATCTTTTTCATCTCTCTCAGCTTTCTGATTTGAAAGCCCACATTTGCACTTGTTTCTTTCCTGTAACTAATCTAGTACAGATACAGATTCTTAGTTTTAGCACTTGAATTTGCTTGTTCATGTTCAAAACTTGTTGTAAGCCCTAAATAAGCTATTAATTACTATAGCACTCAACCTTCTTCGTTACCTAGAGGAAACATTTTTTGCACTTACTTTCCTCACTTGCCTAGAGAAAAACAGCTCTTGTACTCACTTTCCTCACTTATCTAGAGGAAAATAGTTTTTTTTTTATTCAGGCATGTCCAAGGGTCAGCTCCCAGTGTTCTCTCCTGTCTATCTGATGAATCTGGGCATCTTGGGGCAATGTAGAAATTGCCTCATGTACACAGACAACCCTCTCCTCCCACAACCTGTGAGAGATGCACTTATCTAGCCAAACTGGAGGTAAAGTTCTCTCCAACAAAGACTGAACTTGACATTCAAGGGGAAAAGGCAAACACTTGCACCACACCACACTTATCAAATAGTCTCACTAAATCTACACCACCAAAATCCACACATATAAACACAAAAACATTCGCGGAG
This sequence comes from Protopterus annectens, assembly GCF_019279795.1. Taxonomy (NCBI): domain Eukaryota; kingdom Metazoa; phylum Chordata; order Ceratodontiformes; family Protopteridae; genus Protopterus; species Protopterus annectens. The sequence goes on from NC_056733.1 coordinate 1,511,642,692, forward strand.
GCTCTCAAAAATAATCTGCCCAAGCAACAGAGACCTCCAAAGTAGAAACACAAGCAACTTCCACCCCCCAATACAACCCAAATGATACATAGCCCACAAATTCAGTGTGCCACTCAACCACAGCCAATAAGCAAAACAACATATCCAACACACTAGTCATAGGTGACTCTATAGTCAGACACACTGATGTCCCAATCACCAGGCTAAACAAGGAGAAGGTTACTGTCAGCTGTCTGTCAGGTGCTAGGATCCACCACATAACCCACGCACTCAGGTCACTCCACAACAAGTACAAATATGACTCTGTCATTGAACATGTTGGTGTGAATGACCTGAGACATACCTCCCTGGACTACATGAAAAGAGACATGGAAGAGCTCTCTGATCTATTAGACCAGGCAGGTATGACCCTAGCCCTGAGTAGCATTCTGCTATCACCCAGAATGATACCACAGTACAAGGACAAAATTATTGACTTCAGCAATTGGCTAAGCTTATGGTGTCATTCTAAGGGGATCCAGCATCTGTCTGCTAGGGATGACATGATCAACAGACCACGATGCTTTGCCAGAGATGGCCTGCACGTGTCGCCCTCTGGGATTCTGGATACTGGCTAAGGCTCTTGTCACCCCTATACTGCTTTTTTTAGGCAAGATTCACATGACAAATTCACAACCGTAACAGGAACGGGCAAGCAAAAACTGAGGGTAATGCTACTCAAAGCGAGAAGTCTAAATCTCAAAATGCACTCACTTGAGGGACTCCTTAAAATGGAGAACATTGATATCTGTGCAGTGACTGAGACCGGGTTCAAGGCTCCAGAGAGCACCCCTGCACTACCAGGCTATAACTCATACCACACTTTTCGGCCATGTAACCTGGACTGGAACACCAAAGGCGGAGGTATGTCTATATTCATTAAGGATAGCCACACCTCCAGGCTAGTTGCTCAGCATAATGCATCCGAGGTTATCCAAGTGCAACTAACTCTGGGCAAAACTGCAATCCAAATTGTAGCTTGCTACAGATCCCCCACCATGCCCCAGGATCCCCACTCCTCTTTTCTTGATGTACTGGAAAATATTAGGGTTCAAGCAAACACCCAAATAATGGGTGATATCAACTACCCCACCATTAACTGGGAAAACTACTCATATACCAACTCCTTCACACAATGCTTTCTGGAATTCATAAACTACAATGCCCTGGATCAACTTATCCACACCCCCTACCAGGGGCAACAATATCCTAGACCTAGTCATTACCAACATGAGTGACTGGTGCTCTACACCTGAAGTCAACTCCTCATTAGTCCAATCCAACCATAAGCTAATCACCCTTGATATCCACATCCTGACCCCACCCCCCATTAAGGAAACCATGGTAAAAAATTTCTCCAAAGCCAATGTCATGCTTCTTAAGACATAAGTGGTGAACTTCATGATACCCATGCAGATGGACAATACAGTTATGACTGCTGAATCCTACACAAATGCACTCAATAAGCACTTACACAAGTACATGGATCGTGCTATCCCAAACAGAACCAAGACGCTATCCTCCAAAAAAAGGAAGACAATCTGGTGGTCCCCCTGCCATAAACAAACTGTACAACAGAAGGAAGAAATTGTTGCAAAAGAGGGTAAAATCCCATGAGTAGAGGAGCTCCATGGTCAGCCTCAGTAAGAAGCTGAGATCCCTTATAAGATCCTCCAAAGCTAGCTGCAAAAACAAAATCGCCACTGATTCTAAGCACAACCACAAAGCATTCTATAGCTATGTCAAGAATCTCAATGGCAACACCCAGATCTGTTCTGAGTTACAGCACAATGGCACTAAATATACAGAACCAACTGATATTGCCAACATCCTGGCAGATAGGTTCAGTGCTAACTTTACCCCCCCCCCTCACCCACTAAAGGGCCCATATCTGTACAGGAAGAATGCAGAGTCCCTGTAATCACAACTACGCAGGTAAAAGCTGCACTATCTAAAGGTCAAAAACACAGCATCCATGGGACTGGACAACATCCCAGGCTGCATTTTACATGAACTTCAGAATGAACCCGCTCCCCACCTAAGCACCACGCTCAATCATAGCCTCACATCAGGCTTTGTGCTCACTGAATGGCATACAGCAACAGTTATCCCACTCCACAAAGGGGGAGCCACCATTGATTCCAGGAACTATCGCCCAATTAGCCTGACAAGTCTGGTCTGCAAGGCCATGGAACGTATCATCATGGAACTCATAAACAAAGATATTGGTAACCTCCAAACTCTGGATCCCACCCAGTTCGGGTTTGTGAAAGGCAGATCATGCCTCCTGAACCTGATCAACTTCTTTGAGGCAGTCACTAAAGCTGTAGATGAGGGTAAGGTGGTTCACACAGCCTATCTTGACCTCACCAAGGCTTTTGACACCATTCCCCCATTCTGGAATTATAGCCAAACTCACTAAACTAGGTATAAATCCCTATGTCACAAGCTGGGTTGCCAACTCGCTCACTGACAGCACCCACACTGTAAATGTTGCACACTCCAAATCTGACCTCAAACCAGTGACAAGTGGAGTACCACAGGGTTCAGTCCTGGGACCTCTCCTGTTTGGTATCTACTTCTCTGAAGCACAGGCTAACACAGAAGGCCTCTGGCTAATGAAGTTCACAGATGACTGCAAACTAGGAGCCATAGGTGAGTCCCCAAATGATGCGGAAATCCAACAGAAGGGCCTCACTGAGACAGATGCCTGGTGTCAGAGCCATGGCCTCAAGCTCAATGCCAAAAAGTGCATTGTCATCCCCTTTGGTAAAAACTCTGTACCCATGAACTACTACATAGACAGCAGTCTACTTAATACTGAATGTGTGATAAGAGACCTTGGGACCCAGGTGGACTGTAGTCTGTCCTTTGATAGTCACATCGCCATAGTAGTCAGGAAGTCCTTCTACGTGGCACACCTAATCATAAAAGGGTTCTCATCCAGGAAAAAAAGAGGTCATTGTTCCCCTCTACTCGACACTCAATAGACCCACTATAGAGTACAATGCCCCTTTTGGAATGTACCTCACAAGACATCTGCAGCAGCTGGAAAGGCCACAGAAGTAGCTCACAAAGAGGATTACTGGTCTCAAACTGATGCCATATGCCGACCGTCTCAAAAAACTCCAGCTTTACTCTGTAGCATATCACCTACTCCGAGGTGATCTTTGCCTAACATATAAAGCTATGTCAAACCCAGAGCTGTTGGACATGCTACACCTAAAGAAATTCCAATCCCTCCAAGCTACACGCTCTAGGGACGTAAACCTTGTCACCACAAAAAACAGGACATGCTGGAAGGATATATTCCTGTCCCAGAGACTTCCCATACTTTGGAACAGGCTACACATGTATGTCAAGCAAAGTTCTTCATTAGAACTCTTCAAGAAAAATCTTGATGAGTGGATGGGAAATAGGAACTACACCCCGGGGATCACTTCTGTGTCTCTGCTCAACAGTGGCACAGAAAAATAACTTTCTTGGGTGGCGTAAGACAGGGAACCTTGTTGGCTAGGCTTACATAGGCCCTCAGGCCGATAGCCTAGTATCTACCTATGGACCTATATGTTAAATCACCAAGGCAGAACATCAGCTTATGAAAAACTGATACTTATGCAGTCATGGATAATGTGACAGCAAACAAGTAAATTGCTAAGCCATCCTGAGGTTTCCCCCAGTCTCATTGAATGGTAGATCAATATCCATAAATCATACCTTGAATGTACAGTTTGCAAACAATCCCATAAGTCATCATTATGCATATACCTAATATTGATGTACAAAGTAAATCAGCATTATTGACAGATATGAGTGAATTCCATCTATATCCAAAGTTCATCAGGGCTGTTTTGCTTGTAGACAAATAGCTGCATCTGTAGAAAACCTTCCTGAGAATGATGGATGTATCCATATGGATGCATATTGAGAGAGTGTACCCCCATCCTTTATGTTACTTGCATATTGATCTGCAGAACATTTCCCAAACAAAAAATGCATGAAGTATATGTTAGATGTTTAAATCAGAACAATGTGAACATAGTAGGGTAATAAAAAGCATTGTTATTCCACTAAAGCAATACAAGCAGCTGACCTCATGATGCCTTACCTTTTGTGTGAGATCAGTCAGGCAGCTATACCTAACAATGAGGTTACCTCAGTACAAACACCTATTAAGTACTATTTGTGACATACATAACTAATGAGGTTCATTAGGATATGTTTTGGAATTTCATCAGTGAACATATTCATAAGTTCTTGAATCCTGGTTCATTACCTGATTGCTCTGCATAAGTGTACATTGGTTTGAGCAAATGCCCAATAATTATTGTTGCATGAGAATATCTGTCATGCATATAGGATGCTAGCAGACTACACGCAATACTTTTAAAATGTGATGCCAATGCATTTTCCTTACTTGAGAACTGAGTGTGATCTCACCAAGCATTTTTTGTAAAGGTGTTTTTCAGCAAACTTGGAAGAGTATCACAACAATGCTGAATGAGAGGATGCTATGGCACATCCAGCCACCAAACTAGATTGATGTGGCATCTCTCTAGATGCTGGCCATCTACACTGGACATGGGCTGAGGATGCAAGAACACTCATTGTTGATGTTAGAAATTTGGGGACACCCAACAAATGTCAAGTTGGAGGCAGCTTAGGCATTTCCATTCTATGTCTCACTCTGTCACTACCACCCCAATCGACCTCTTAGTTCATGCTGCACACCTTTAGCAGTAATATCCACAGACTGACCTGTATCATGCATTACTCTTAAATTACAGCAGGCCTATGTACCACACTATGTTGGCCCATCTCACATAGGATGATACTAGGCTAATGGCTCGAAGGCCCTTATAAGCCTAGCCTCACAAAGGGATATTTATAGTCACCGGCATATAGTTGCAACAGTGCTACATTACAACAACTCTATGTACAGGGCTAGACGTAGGTGAAATTGTACCCTAAGCACTCTCTACTGTTTCAGCACCCCCCACATACCCACACACACATATATTCTCCAGTGACCCCCTCTGCTTCCTCCCATCTTGGGCTCCTCATACAATGCACATTACTTTTTTATTCCTTTTCTCACATTTTGCTTTACTGTTCAGCTTTCTCAAAAAGCCATAACTTTCTATATGCTCTGAAGTGCGTTTTAAAGTTTCTTTTTCTTTTATCACAACCTTTTCATCCAATGACAGCTTGAAAAAAACTATGATTAAGGAAAGAAATTCAATGTTTCTTTTCAGGTTTTCATAGGTAGGTAGGTACTAGGCTATCACCCCTGGGGCCTATATAAGCCTAGTCAAAAAGGTTCCCTGGCTTTCACCTTGCATCCTTTCAAGACACCACCTTTCCTGACCAAGACAGCACAGTAGTAACCTTTGAAGAAATAATTAAATTAAGCCTGTGCCGCTAGTAGCCATAGCAGTTATAGATACAGGCTCTGGGATGCATTTTAGAGCATTTTCCAACCTTTTAATACAACAGTGGCCTAAACAATAGTCATGAATAAGAAAAGAATTTTGGTCTTATTTAGTTTTTTTCTTTCAAGGAAGACATATGCTGTACTGAAGGCTTAATGTTCAATGATGACAAAATAGTAGTGCACAATAAACTAACAAGCCAATTGTTATGATGATGCACAAGTCCTATCTGTGAATACTGCCTGCCTCTCTAACTTCCCCCAAAAAGTCAGTCACTGCCTATGCATCCCTCTGGTGTTAGACTGTGGTGAAAGCAGAGATTCAAGTTGGCACAGTCATGCATTTCAAGTGACTGCTAACTAGCATATACATAGCATGCCTCTTCACTAATCACGCCTTAATTTTTGGAGTGCATCAATGCCTAGTGCACATGGACCACTGATGACTATGCATTTTGCCATTATCTGCAATTCTTCTAGAATATGCTATATGAGTTAGTTTCTTAATAACTGATGGATATATGATTCCATTGCAATGATCACAGAGTTTATGTTTTGTGAACTTTGGCCTAGATCTTCATAAATATGTGTTCACATGCAGTACTTCTTGACTAAATCAGGGAACTGTTACATTAATGTAGGTCCCCTTGCATTCAATATAATTGAGTTAGTAATCAGGTTGGATGTTCATCAAATATGGGGATGTAAGCACTACACTTTGGCATAGCTGATATTTTGGCACGTTTGGCTTGTGGCATTTACTGCACTTGTAACTGATATTTTATTTTGGGTTTGAAAACCATTGTTGTCACTTAATTCTTGTCATTAAAATTCTTCTTTTCTTTATTTTTTAAATATTAACATATTTCTTACTTGTAAGCTATTTGATCTAATCTCTGTGTTGTAGTACAAGAATCTTTTATGCCACGGATAACTTATAGATACTTCCATGCTATTTATGTATTTATCACATATATCTGTATGCTCCTATTTCACCTTGTATTGAACATCTAAAATAAATTTATGCTCAGCATAAAATAGTGTATAACCAAACTAAGAAATGTTGGAATACTGCAGTGGACTGTGCATTGTCTTTGACTGTGTGTTGTAATCTTAGTTCAGCAAATCTAACTATGCAATTGCTTGACTGCAGCGTAGCTGAAGGGTTAGCATGATAAGTCATGTAAATAACTCTTGTCCACATTATCTTGCTTTTGGTTGTTTGACTCCCCCATCGCCATATAAGATTTAAGTCTTGAAATGTACAGCTGTGTGTTTGCTAAAGACATAAGATTGTTTCTTCACTTGCAGCTTATATGGCTAACATTATCCCCATATTGTGGGGATTTGTACATTTTTGTCCTTGTCTGTACTTCGTAGGATCATGTGTATGTTTATATTTGATGCACACCGTCTATTTGTACATCTGTCAAGACATCTTAATTTGCAAACAGCCTACCTATATGGTCGCATTGTTATTTTTATGAGTGTGCACACTATTGTCTATTTTTGCAGCATATATACACATATTGAAATTGTAAAGCACATTCTCCTCACATTACTGTGCATATAGCACTACCCTTGTTTAATTGTTTAATAGCGTTGAAAAATGTGCCCAGTGCAGATCACATCATTCTTTGGATATTAGTTTGCAACTCACGTCATCCAAAAGTCAGCTTGTATGTCATTATCACTGTTCAGGTAAGGACAGCTGGCATGATATGCTTCAACTGTGTAGTCATAGATCACCAGCTTTAGACATTCATTAAGTGCTGCTCACATAGTAAAGAACAAATAGCTAGAAAGATAGAGTTCTGGACTTGTGCATGAACATAGGTGAATGCTGTGGATTTGAATACAGCTTCCAGTTGCTTCTAATCAGTTCTTCTAGTGTGTGTGATACAGGTAAATTGTTATATAAATATCTCTCTATGCAACCTGTGACCTAGGATTATATAACACTGTTGGATAATGTGATTGCTTTAATAAGACGCCATTAATAGCTGATTTGTTTTAACAGTAAATGTTATTTAACCTCATAATACACAATCACTTTTACATAATCACATTTGGAATTAATCTTTCTTCACCTTTTATTCCTGCAGGTGAGATGGCACAAACATGAAACAGGCCATTGTACAAAGAGCATATGCACAGGCTGGAGGAGCGGGGAAGGGATAGATGTATGTATCTTCAGCCTTAATTCTGACCAGTATGTCCATTAAAATGAGTCCAACTCCTGGATACAGACATTATTCAGATGGCATCTATGCTTGCAGATTAGATAGCAAGATCTCCATCATGTATCTGCAAGGTAGATATATTGTATCTTTAATGTTTTGTGTATATCTTTTGCTAAGAATTCTTTGAAGCTGCATGTGTACAAGCCCTTCCAATGTTAATTGCTTATTCTGAGGTTATAGGATGCTTGCTGACACAACCAAAATGATTGTCAACTTTGCTATACTTGCATAAAGCGTTCAGTATCAATATTTTATATGTAAGTTATATGTAATGGTGATTACTGCTGACAGCATATAAAATAGCTGTTACTGGTTTTCCTTTGTTAATAGTATATGGAGAGCAATGTGTGTATGTGTTAGTGGTTCCTAGTTTATTTCACGGTGTGCATAACTTGGATATTCATTTACTGAATGGATGTCTGCTGTGTCATATTATCGGTGATGCTGGCAGGGTTGTAGTGTTGTTTATTGATTGAGTTTCACCCTATTAGCAGCAATGTTTAGGTGTACAAATCTGTTATGACACAATTTTACATAAATAACTTACATTTACTGGTTCACAAAGAAATCATCATTGTGATTTGTCACTAGGGCTGTGGTACTCACTTCATTTTTATTTCTGTATTTATATATTTTACATGGAGTAATGTTGTAATGTAATGGACTAATTGCAAGAACAATACGACTGAACTTAGATAAATATGATCATCCCCTTTTCAATATTGCTTCTACACGTCAGTGTGATATTTCTAGGTTCACTGAAACACATATGAATTGACAAGAAAATGTTCATACATCTTATGCACATATAGCATGGCGTAGGCAAGACCATGCTGCAGTTTAACATGGCATACTGCACAAAACTGACCCATACATTTGATTTCATTTTGGATGCAAGTATGTTGTGATCTTAGTTGTTACCTGTGATGCATTGCAGACATTATTTTCAACTGATTTTCAACTTCAGACTTGTATATGTAGATATGGTGGTTGTCAAATATCTCATGACTGGCCCATGTGATCTCCACATGTGTTAGACACTGCACATATTACAGTTTTATATTTGTCTGTTACTATTGTAGTGACACCTCAACATATACGTGTATCGTAATATCTGTAGTGAGAACATCTGCACCTGCAACTTTACTGCTTTTCATAACCAGCACAGAGTGATATGCCATGTTCATTATGTTGCATTTATGCTGCAGATATGCAGTGTTTCTGTGTATTTGTATTTTGCAGGCATGTGGTGTGTTGGTACTGCCAAACATGCATTTCATTCAACAGATATCATCCTGATGTCTCATGCTTTCTTGTAACTAGTGACACAGTGTGCTCTGGTTTAATGCATTACTAAACACACACACACACACACACACACACACACACACACACACACACACACACACACACACACACACACACACACACACACACACACACACACACACCGGCATTGAGATGCATCTACAGATAATTAATACATTTATGTTGTGATGGTGACATTGCTTCATGCACTTTCAGTTCAGTATGTGAGACATAAACATTTCTTGTTTTGAATGGATTTTTACATTTTCCTAACCATCCGGTAATGTGATCTTGACACTTGCATTACATTCCAACATGGCCATAACAATTGGTAGTCAGTTATTACACTAATCATGTATCAGGTATGTTGATGTTGTCAACTACGTATTTAATATGCTGCAATTCTGTTGCATTATGTTGACATGTATTGTTATTATACTCATTACAAGGTGTGGCTATCAATTTTCTTTTATTTCACAACTTTTGACATGTGTAACTTTTGATATGTGTATCTATATATATATTAATTAGATACAGACACATACCTCTCAAACATACCAAATTCCTCTGTATTTACCAGTTTTGAGGGCAAAATATTGGGGTACCATGAATTCTCGATTGGCCCCTTTAATTCCTGATTTTTTTATTTACAATTGCAATAGAGAATGTAGTAAAGTACATATACATTGCAAGAGTCATGATTTCACAGGAAAAATATATACAAAATTGAGAGGATTTATAGATTTCTACAGGTAAATGAAATATCAGTTAAAACCATGTAAGTATGTATATACCGCAAAGTAAGATATTCTGTACCTACTTGATCTTATAAGGGAAACCTGTAATCCTGTGAGGAAATTATCAACAGTAGAAAAAGAAGGGGAAGGATGCACATTTAGAATTATTCAAACTTTATAACCTTACCAAGCTTTAAGCTAGTCTTGACAACTGCATTATTCTCATGGATGTTGTACCTCTGCTAGTTGTCAAGGATGTTTTTTATTTCTTTTTTTTTTACTACTACATTGTTCTGATTTGCCAAAAATGCTACCGTCACAAACTATAACCAAAAGTGGAAACTTGATATTAGTCTGAAGTCCAGTCATTGGTTAATCGTGATTGCAGGACAGGATTTCCAAAGCAATTAGTACGTTAAAGGAATGAGCATCTGCTCTAGACAAGGCAGGGGTGACAAGAGACTATGATTGCAGATCAAGGAGAATTAAGCAATGACCCAAAGTTGTAGCTGCAGAATACTACGTAGGCTGGAGACAAGCAGTAGGGTTATCTCCAAGTCACGCAAGCTCGCAACCTGGTACCTACCATCATAACTAGCCACCATAAATCCTCAACCAGACACAGATGCTATCCCATGCTACCTTCAAAAAGCTATGAGTCAAGTAACTTTTGGGATGAGCAACAAGAACCACAAACAAACAAGTACATAGTTACAGTAGTACAAACCGGTAACCTTTTATTGACACTAAGGTTCACAAAAAAATTTAAGCGCTTCATTTTTATGTTAAGTTGCTTGGTTACCACATGATTTTAATAGCATTATATAAGGTCTTAAAATGACCAACACCTTATCTGATGACGTTTTAACTTAAAAATGAAAGTGCTTATATTTTTTGGGAACCTTAGTGTCAATAAAAGGTTACCAGTTTGTACTTCTGTGACTCTAAACCAATGAGTAAAAAGGTCACACAGAAAAACCAATTGGTTAAAAAACACAAAAAGAAAATTCTAGCAAAGCTAGACTTTCAACTGTGTGATACCTTAAACCTCTTGTATCAAAGGCAACATGGGGTATATGCAAATTACCCTTTTAGAATATTAGGCATTTCAGTTAAAGGGTGTCTACAAAATATCCCAACTAACCAAAAAAAAAATGACATTCAGAATTGCCACTGCAGGGTTATGGTTTATTGGACTGAAACTGACCACAAATAGACTTAAAAGTAAAAGCAAAAGAAAAAGTCATGGACATTCAGAATTGCCTTTTAACTGAAACACCTGATATCCTTAAAGATTAATTTGCATATATCCCATGTTGCCTCTGTTACAAGAGGTTTAAGGTATCACACAGTGGAAAGTCTAGCTTAGCTAGAATGCTCTTTTTGTGTTTTTTAACCAGTTGGTTTTCCTGTGTGACCTTTTTACTCTTTTTTTTTAGTTTGTTAGTTGGGATATTTTGTAGACACCCTAATGTTTATGGATATCAGTTGGGTACGACAACCCTATGTTTCCAAAAGTCACACATTTTTCTTATGCTGTGCTGATGATGCCATAAGAAGGCATGTATGTCCACAGTTAGAGGGTTTGGCTTTATTGGCCTGAAATTGTCTATAGACTTTAAAGCAAAAGAAAAAGTCACGGACATTCGGAATTGCCATTTAGCTGAAACACCTGATCTCCTTGAAGGGTAATTTGCATATATCCCATGTTGTCTCTGATACAAGAGGTTTAAGGTATCACACAGTGCAAAGTCTAGCTTTGCTAGAATTTTCTTTTTGTGTTTTTTAACCAATTGTTTTTTGTGTGTGACCTTTTTACTCATTTTTTTTTTGTTAATTGAGATATTTTGTAGACACCCTAAAGTTTTATGGATATCAGTTGGCTACAACAACCGTGTGTTTCCAATATTCCCCTTATGCTGTGCTGATGATGCCATAAGAAGGTAGAAACATGAATGTCCACAGCTAGAGGGTTTGGATTTATTGGCCTGAAATTGTCCATAAATAGACTTAAAAGTAAAAGAAAAAGTCATGGACATTCAGAATTGCCATTTAGCTGAAACACCTGATATCCTTAAAGAGTAATTTTCATATATCCCATGTTGCCTCTGCTACAAGAGGTTTAAGGTATCACACAGTGTAAAGTCTAGCTTTGCTAGAATTTTCTTTTTGTTTTTTAACCAATTGTTTTTTTTCTGTGTGACCTTTTTACTCATTGTTTTAGTTTGTTAGTTGGGATATTTTGTAGACACCCGGATGTTTATGGATATCAGTTGGGTATGGCATCCCTGTGTTTCCAAAAGTCAAACATTCTTCTTATGCTGTGCTGCTGATGCCATAAGAAGGCAGAAACATGTATGCCCACAGCTAGAAGGTTTGGCTTTATTGGCCCGAAATTCTCCATGAATAGACATAAAAGTAAAAGAACAAAACATGAACATTCAGAATTATAATTTAGTTGAAACACCTGATATCCATAAAGAGCAATTTGCATATATTCCATGTTACCTCTGGTACAAGAGGTTTAAGGTATCATACAGTGAAAAGTCTAGATTTACTTTTGTGACTCTGTTATTGTTCCTGTTTGTGCAGAGTTCTGCAGTTTGTGAAAAGTCTTATTCATGAACAAGACCCAGTTAAGTGACCTAAGATTAGAAAACTTTCAACTTACATTTGTGTGTGGCATGCAATTGCAAAGCCAACATAAAGTTCATTTATAGGTTCATAGCAAAATGAAGGACTCTTCTGGGTGGGGGACAAACTGACCACACTTAGAAGTTAAGAGAAGATTGGAGCCCCCTATGATTTTTCTGGGACAACATACATGTAACTTGATTAACTTATGCATCCAAATAGGCAGGACTTCAAAATGTAAAATGATCTTTATTACCAATGGTAAAACACAATGAAAATCAATGAGGCACAAATCAGGAACTGCTAACAACTAATTCATAACTCTTGGTCAAAACTGGAATACCAAAATGTTTCTTTTCTTCCTAAACTCTTTCAATTTTACTAAGATGCCCCCTTATAATTCCAGAATATAACTAAGGAGCATGTTACTTTTCTAAACTCAATTTTCAGATGGGATGTACATAGCAGTACAATATAGTAAACAGCATACTACCTGGTTCCAAATATCATTCTAAGAAGTGTGATATTTCACTGTTGAACTGACTTTTAAACAGTATTTTGCCATCCCTTATATGATATCTCTGTTCAGGAACTCATGGTCAGCCCTTCCACTGCAGTACTTGAGGCAGGTGTTGATGTGGTGTGCTGCATGCACTTAGACCTCTTCTGGTATCTGTTTGCCTTTACTGATGGCTGAGTCTGGTGGAACTTCGGAAGTCAGGTTCCTGGTATAGAAAATGGGACTTGTGAAGTTGGGTGAGAGATTATGCTGGGAGAGATTATCATGTGTTTTTTTCCCAAGTGCATTGGCTAAATGGAGATCTCGGGTGACATTTTAAGACATACAAATGGTTAGAAAATAACAGTGCTGTTATTTTAGTTTTTCTGCAGGTTTTGGTATTGCACTAATATTGACTTTTGTGTTATGGAATTTGGTACTTGCTGTTCAATATGGTCAGAGATTTGATAGCACTGGGTTTAAGAGCATGCTTGAAGGTAATAAATCTAGTGAACTGGCAGCAAACCTTTGGATCTCTCAGAAATATGAACAAAGACAAAAATAATGGTGGGACAAAGGCACAAAAATAGGGGCAGATTTTAAATATTGCTCCTGTATAGTTGCTAGAATAACAGGTGTTGCATTATTATGTATTTTCTGAGGTATATGAAGTCTGAAATTGAAATGTCTATGTAAGTTTTCATGATGGTATCCCACAAATCCATTGGAGTGGGTGGGGTTACATGATTATGCATGTAAAGTTTATGTTAATCAGTGTCCCGATTTTTGGCCAGTTGTACCTACTTTTCATGGGCCTTTTTCCACATTTTTTTATATTTCCAGGTTGAGAGGTATGTATGGACATATATAAATATATATGTGAATCAATAACAGGATTGTGCAAGATGTGGCCCATGACAACAACATTTTTGACTACAACAGAATATTTAAATCTATTGAGCAAGAAATGGTCTCAATTAAAGCTAGGAAAATGAAGAAAATAGAGAGGGTTAGGGCTCAATATTGTTCAAACACAGCTTATCCCACCCCCCTCAGTCACAAGCTTGGAATATTGAGAACCATAATCATAATAATAATGATGGTGCCTCTGGGAATAATGAGGAACATTTTTTAGATAAAGACAACTTTACCCCACTAAGGAGATTGGAAAGGCTGAGAAAGAGAAACAATCAGAATGTACGGAATCAAAGGACATTTCCTACCAACAGGAGTCAAGGGGGCCAATGTATTATCAGGGGGGAGGGGGGTATCGAGAATGGAATTAAATTCGAATGAGCATATGTTGAATAACTGTTACTTTAAAGATTACTAGAAATGATTTTAATGTATATAATTTTTCTTCATGTATTTTTGATGTGAATGATTGTGATTTGTGATTTATTTTCTAGAGGCTTATCATTTGTCCTAGCTAAAAATGTTAACATTGCACAAACATTAATTGATATCAGACATTTTGTTATGGAATTTAATTTAAATGTCTTATTTAAATCTGTTGAATATGTAAGTAACCCTTTGCACATTTCAAGCACTTTTAACCCACCCTTACACCCTGCATTAGTGATGTTTGATAAAATGTGTGAAGTAGATGTTAGAAATTTGCATAGAAATGCACACTCATCTAATTTAAGTAAAAGTGAGATGGATGGTTTAAACAAACTTAGGACTAATAGAGATGTGCGGATTATAAAACCAGATAAAGGTGGTGGAATTGTCATCGTGGATCTAGATGATTATAACACAAGGATGAATAATATTCTATTGAGTGATGCATATAGAAAATCTATTAATGAGTTAAATGGCATTTATAACAAAGTTAAAAATGAATTAATGGACGTCTTTATTGAAGGCTCAATTTCCATAGATGAGTATAATTACCTAACAGTGTACCATCCAAAAACTCCTTGTATATTTGGAATACCAAAGTTACACAAGAATATGGTTGATCCACTTGTGCACCCTATAGTGAATGGGCGTGGTTCTATCACTTACCCCATAGCAAAATACTTGGATATTAATTTGAAATGTTTTGTAAGTGAAGAAACTATCATTTGTAAGGATTCATGGGATTTTTTGGAAAGGGTTAATAGTTTGGAATATAGTGAGACAGGTGTATTCATTACCATTGATGTGAAGGATTTGTACACCTCAATACCCCATGATATTTGTATTGAATGGGCATGTGATTTTTTTATTTGAAAAAGGAGTATCACAACCAAAAATTAAATGTATACGAACAACTGTTTGGACTAGTGTTGAAAAACAATTTTATATTTTTTAATGGCGAATTCTTTATCCAAGCAGTTGGTGTTGCTATGGGTTCTCCATGTGGTGGATTGTATTCTAACTTGGTGATGTTACAATGGGAGAAAAAGTTTGTTGTCAATTCAGTTTATTATGAACATTGTGAAACATATGTGAGATTTTTGGATGATATTTTTATATTTTGGGATGGACCAAGTGAGATGATTAATGAATTTATAACTCACATAAACATAAATTCAATGGCTTTTTTGAGGTTCATCCATAATATTGATGCCAATGAAATCTCCTATTTAGATGTAAAACTGTCAAAAGATACAGCCTTAAGGAAATTTGAGTCATATATTCATAGGAAGGAAACGTATTCAAATAGTTTTTTACATTTTGACAGTGCCCATCCCTTTAAGCAAAAAAGAGCAGTTGTTAAGGGGCAGTCTGCTACAGCTGCTCTGATGGTGTCTAGTTTCGACTCTTTCTTGGATGAATGTGAACTGTTGAAAGACACGTTTCTTAAAAGAGAGTACCCGTTTGATCTAATTAACAACTTAATGCTGGAAGTAATTAATAAGAGAGAGAGAGGGTTGTAACATGCTATATTGAATTCTGAGAATGTGTATTCTGATAATGAAGATAATAGGCATATTGATTTAAATTTGAATGTTAGTTCTGTTAACATGGACAGCAGGGTTAATTTGAATATTATGATACCTGCTGAACAAGTGCAAGCTAACGGAAAGTTTTGTTCAGCCTTTATCACCTCTTATAATCTTGACAGTAAAGAAACTTTTAGGATTTTGGATAAAGAGTAAATAATTTTGACGTCAAGCAATGACATTAGACAATGCATAAGTGGTGAGAAGCCTATTGTGGTCTATAGAAAGGGACAAACCTTAAAGAACATCTTTGAAGGGAGTAACCGAATTTGGAATGGGGTCCATATGAAGAAGTGTGGGGCATGCAATTATTGCCAATATATTAAGGAAGGGTCAAAGTTTAACATTAATGGTATAAAGGTCTCTTTACAAAAGAAGTGCAGCTGTTATACTGAAAATGTGGTTTATTGTGCTTTCTGTTCCAAATGTACTTGTTTTTACATTGGAAAGACAGAAAGGAAACTTAAAAAACGTACTTATGAGCATTTGAGAGACATCAGATTGCAAAAAGAAATCGATACCCTTGTAAAACATTGTATGGAGTAGCCCGGACATGATTTTAAATTCACTGTTATTAACGTTATTGAGCTAGACCCAAGAGGTGGACCTTGGACGTTATACTTGGAGAAAAGTGAGGCCTTATGGCAGTTGAGAACAAATGCAACTCAATGGCCAGGCTTAAATGAATCTGCTGCAATCACTTGTTTTTAAGACTAAAAGCTTTAGACAGGTGATGCTTTTAAAGAAATGCCCTTGTAGTTTATAATAGTTGAAATATATTCATTCATTTTATGTGTGTGTGTGTGTGTGTGTGTGTGTGTGTGTGTGTGTGTGTGTGTATATATATATATATATATATATATATATATATATATATATATATGGATCTACTACTATTCACTGAAAGCAAATTTCACTGAAACACACTTCACCGTGCACTTTTCACCGAAAACACAATTCATCAAAACACATTTCACCGAAAGTTGTACATGGCCTTTTCCACACTGTAGTGCAACCCTGGAGTTAGTATATATAATAAGGGGGGTGTGGGGGGTGTAGCCCCCACATATTTTAAATATTTTTAATTATATACATAAATACATGCAATTGCAATATATTACTGGTCTCTGACAATAATATATACATAAAATATGTGGGGGGCTATGCCCCCTACACCCCCCATGTGGGGGGGGTGCCCTCCACACCCCTTTACTATATATACTGACTCCTGGGTCACACTACAGTGGGGTAAAAGCCATCTACAACTTTGATGAAATGTGTTTCTGTGAATTGTGTTTTCGGTGAAATGTGCTTTCTGTGAAAAGTGCATGGTGAAATGTGCTTTCTGTGAATAGTAGTAGATCCATATATATATATATATATATATATATATATATATATATATATTTTTTTTTTTTATGTGTTTATTCATTTATATTATAATATATTAGGGTTTATTTACTGAGTTGCATAACATAAAGGAAATGTTGAGATTTTAACAGACTTTATTTGCACATATTTAATGTATTTTATTAATGTATTTTATTATATTAGTTATATATTTATATGAATTATAGTGGGTAATATTAGGTTTATGTATGTTTTATGTGTGTTTATTTGACATTATGTGATACAAATTGTAGGAACAGCCATTGCTCATGAATTATTCATGGCCCTTGGATGCTGATTGGTTCACTAATTAACTTTGTAGTATAAATATACTATTCTGTTGGGCATGCTCTATCTTGATAAAGTCTCCAAATAGTTGGAGACAAAAGCATTTGATTACTGATGCATTGGATTTATTTTTTACTTGGTTAATAAAAGTTCTTCTTTTAAGCACTTTTCAGTTGCTTATTTGAAATGTTTATCTTTCTTCATCTCTTTGCAACCGAGGCCGTTTTTTGGATTGTGATATATATATATATATATATATATATATATATATATATATATATATATATATATATATATATAAAACACACACACACACACACACACACACACACACAATGTGATAGCAATTGAGTAGATTCCATCTGTGTTCATGTTTCACTTGTGTGTTGTACATTACCTAGATATTTGCATGCTTCCTACATAGCTATGTTTGCTCAGAATTACATACCTTACTTTTTTATTACTCCTATATCATTTTGTAAGGTATACACATTACCATGTGTTTCACATTTCACGTCATTGCTGTGGGTATGTGTGATGAGCCATTTGTTATGTTTGGCTTTTGTGATTTCATTGCATGTCACACATATTGCATACCTGAACACGGTCTGTGTTGCCTCTGGGATGGAATGCCTTCTTTGACATTTATATCCCCATTCTCCTGTTTTATTGGTGTATATATAATCATTGGTTTATTATACAGCCACATTACTCTTTTGTTGCATGGCACTGTACTTACCTTGTTTGCATATAAGATGCAAGGTTGGAGTTCTAATCTGCCCTCTGTTTTCCTGGTACTACATTTCTCTGACTGGATTTGATAAGCCTTCTGTTGCATGGTTTACACTTATCCAATGCCAGCAATCACCATTTAGTGTTCTCTGACACACACCACCATCAATATTACTCTTTTTGCTATGACTGTCCCTCAGTTTTCAACATCTCAGCACTGCTTTTTGTACTGGTACATAATGTATTACTGAGGTAAGCCATGTCCTGTACACATCCCTACCCTGTTCATTATCTTTCCATAACCTGTATTGCACAGTCAATATGTGTGCTGTCTGTGTACCTTGCCTATCCCTTAAGTATATACCAGCCTTTGTCTGTCATGTCTTGTGTTTCTACCTGCACTTTTCCCCACCTCCTCTTTCTTTGTCTTTTGTATACCTTCTATTCTCAAAAAAAAAAAAAATGAGGCCGATTCTTGAAACAAAAAAAGTCCATGCCCCTCTGACTCTCCCTCTGACTTTACTTTTCCATCATCCCTCTTGAGTGCCCCTCTTCTTTACCCTACCCCACATCTCCTTTGCTATCACCCTCTTTCCTTGAGAGTATGCTTTACTTGTGTTCCACACACACGTCCCACACCCATTGTTAGCCACTATTAGCATTTGTAATGTGAATAGAATTACCACTTTGCCTGCAAAGAGTAATTTTTTATTAGAAATTTTGCAGATTATTATGGATTCTGCAAATGATAACGGGTATGTTCACATATGTTCATCTGATATTTATGACAATATCAGTATTGTATTGTGGATATTGCAATTTTTTGGGATTATTGCAGAAGCATATTTGTCTTCAGCCACTTAGGATCATAGGATCATAGGAAGTTACTAGGCTATTGGTTCTGAGGCCCTTATAAGCCTAGCCAAGACTTATCCCGTGTTTAGACAAATCAGCACCCAATGCCCCTGTCCAGCAGGGACAGGGTGGAATCCCAGGAATGTATTTTCTATTTCTCATCCAGTTATCCAGTTTGTGCTTAAAAAGGGGTAAAGAGGTACTCTGCTTGATGTGGAGAGGGAGTCTATTCCACAGATGGGGGAGTCTTTGGGAAACAAATCTGTCCCGCCAACAAGTCCTATTGATGTGACAGACCATATTGAGGTCACACATCCAGGCTACTCAAGTGGAGCTTGACTTTTAGATATGCAATTGTTTGCCCAAAATATTTGTCAACATATTACTTACATGTTCCATTTTGTTTGTCTATCTTCCACACATCTACATTGGTAATGTAAATAAATCACTTTAAAGATGGGTTACTTGTAATATGATTTTGCAATACCTGAATGTAGCTGTACTGACCTTTGTTTGTTGTGCAAGCATTGCACTGAATAATGATCAGCAGACTGGGGTACATGTTCATATAACTTGCCTTGATGCAAATCTTGTTATTCATTGAATTCTGCGAAGTTTTTGGAATCCAGACCAAACAGAATAATTCACAGGTCCTTATTTAGGAATACATGAAAACACTTTTAGCTCTAAAATATTGTTCTTTATGAACATGATGTCACAACAGTCACCTTGGCAGGACAATATGATATTATAAACAACACATAGATGTTTAGAGTTAAATGAAAAGTACAATCAGATAATTGATGACATAAAATATACTCCCCAGGATTCACAAATCCTCCATGTAAGACTAAATTAGTCTTACACGGAAATGCCATTCTAAGAGTTAGATGGCAGCGTGCCATGCATATTAATGAGGGCGCTTTGCATCAACTCTAAGGCTAACACGGAGTGTGTACGAGTACAGGGTGCGTGTCGGACTGCCGAGCAGTCCCAAAATCCATGCCCCTGCAAGTCTCTCAATTGGGAAATGTCAACTAAAATGAATGAGTCTGCTCAAATGTGTACATACCCAACACTACACTTCCCCACATTCTAAACCCCTGTACAATTATACAATGTAAAACTTTTATTTTTTTTTTATTATTCCCGATATAGCTGCCCGTATTTGCGCGTGTTTGTGTGGGTTTGCCCATTGCTTAGCTACAGTTAGCAGTTTAGACATCGAAGAGGATAATAAGAAACTTATATGCAAACTAAGTAAAATAGTAATAGCATAGTGGTAGATCCTTCGCACAAAGAAAAGGTATTCCCGGTTCGAGTCCCACCACTCTCTTTTCTATTTTCTGTTGGAAATCTGTATATAAAAATAATTCCTGACATTTATCATTTAAATTTTAGTAAAAAGCATTGAAATGGCCTATGTAGTAGTGAACAAATTTTATATATATATATATATATATATATATATATATATATATATATATATATATATATATATCAGAAGGTGAAATGGTTATGCATACTGATGAATGTATAAGTAACGTATCTTAAGCAATGTGAAGCACTGCTAAGCAAAGTTTACCAGTATTAAGCATATTTAAGTATAATTGCTCATAGCTTAGCACTGCTTTAACTAGCACAATAGCTTTGCGCGTAGCTGCGCCCCGTGCTAACTAGCGCAATGTCGGGCAACACTGGGCAACGTTGGGCAATGTAGAGCACCGTAGAGCAACATTGGGCAAAGTTGAGCAAAGTCGGCTAAACACAGCCACACCTCCTAGCCGGTCTGGCCAGTAGTAAAATAAAAAGCCAGGCCTCGAACGCGGGACACTGTGCACCATAATCACAGTACTGAACCACTAAGCCATGACAGCTTTTCATAAGCATGCACTTTCAACACACACATACATATCAATGGAAGTTTACCCATTGCTAAGCAGGTGTGCCTTCAGCTGCATTTTTTCAAAACTGGCCAATCACAAATAAGTGCAGGAAATGATGCATATTTAAGCTCCATAGGTGGGAATACTTGCCATAACTGGTTGTAGCTCCCACCTGCAGGCAGCAATGGCCGGTGCTGGAGAGGGATCTCATTTTTGAGCGCAATGTTGGGGCATTGAGGAGTCAAAAGTAATGGTTTGGCTCCTTGTCCAGAATCATGAGGATAGACTCCTGTGGGGCCAGTACAAGGGCACCCAATACAAAGGGGAAGCCTGGGTCCGTCTAGCTCATGAACTCACCAGTGCCACAGGTGTCGCTCAGACTGGTGAGCAGGTCAGACACCACCACGCAGACCTGAAGAGATGCAAGGCGGGTCAACTGGACCAGTGGATCCAGGATGTCTGTGAGATGGAAAATGCCCCACTACTGAGTAAGTAGCCATGGAATTAAGAATGTAAGAATTGCTATTCTAGTCTATACTATGGATAGGTATGTCTCAATATCACTTCATTGACTTCACAGCTGCAGTTGTCCGTGCTGCGAATCAGCAAGCCTATGCAGATAGGCTGCTAAGGCTGCACCACTAGGCTGGTTAGTAATTATCCAGTTTGTACTGTTATGTAAAATAAATGAGACAGTCTGAAAAAAAGTGTTTTAACACAATAAATAAAGGTATAATAATTCTCAAATAATTATTCTGCATGTACTGTTATATAAAATAAATGAGAGAGCCTCTAGAAAAGTGTTATAAGTCTTTAATAAAGGTATAATTCCTGGAGTGTGTCTGTGTCATTTTCTTTGATATGCTTTTGTACTCTTGCATTATAGAAATAGTACTGTTGTATTAAGCGCTGTTAACACACAGTTGGGTAGGCCCATATAAAGTGGATGAAGGGAGTGCCATTAGCTTTTAAGCATATTTACAGTCCTCAACTGTTGGTTCATGCCCAGCATGTACAGGTTAATCTGGCACATGAGTAGCTTGGTATTGTGTTCCCCAGAAATGTCATTGTGCTGGCAGAAATGTAGGGAGCTGTTAACATATAACTGATAATTTCACCTAAACATATCTAGATAAGTATAGGAAAGTAGAGCTGTCAGTGTACCATCTCAGCAGTAGTGTGTCTGAGCAACTCACAAAATATGTAGCAGTAACATCTGCATCCCGGACAGTTTGTATGTCAGATACAGCCCATGTATGTAAAGATCTAGTAAAACCCATTTCCCAATTTAAGGACAATTGGGTAGTGTAATAATACATGTAGGGGACATATAACTGCAGTTAATAGGAATGTAGTATAAACTAGAAGGATATATAAGTTGTTAATGGAGCTATTGTTTTCCACCCTACTGTATGTGCATAAAAAATACAATTCCACACCTCAATGGGTATGTCTAATCCCAAAACATTTGTTGGGAGATATGTCCTATTGGTTTATAAATATCTGCATTTATTTCAATGCATGTGCCCTGTTCAAATACCAGAATATTGGTGGCCTGTTGCCAACAGTTAAACTTGCATGCTGTTGTAATGTCCATTGTTGTTCTATATATGCATGTGTCATGCTTGCTGTTCAACTGTGGGAACTCTGGTGTGTTGGGTTAATGGGAATACTTCTGCATGCTGTTATAATTAATTGGGAATGCTGTTGACTGTTACTAACCCATATTTTCATTAAATCCTCCTAAACATAGATCGTATGGGAAGGCCGGTCCCAGCGGACCCACCTGTCCCACCTCAGCTGGCGATGGCACCTGGCACCAGCAGGTCCGGTGCCCAGCCTGGGACCTCCTCCTCCATTGGCCCTGTGCCACCTTTGGCTGGAAGCGCTGCAGGGGATGGGGCTTGTCCCCCCCATGCAAGCATGGGTGGAGGAGGGCTACCTATCACCCTCCAAATGGTCCGGGCTGTGGTGCGTAGGGAGATCAAGTGTTCTGTCGCTGATCCTCTATGCCAGCTTGAGGCATGAGTGGCACGACTCACGGGTGAGCATGCCCCTCCTATGCAGCCCCAGCACAGCCACCCTCTGGGCTGTGAAGGTGCAGTGGTGACTGCCCATGGGTGGGGATCTCAGTTCCACTGTTGCCATCTCTGGGCTCATGGGCTTGCGATTTCCAAACATCCTTTCCTGTCAATGGTGTTCACCCACCACATATGTCATATTCCGCCCTTGTATGCATCTTGTTTGTCTTGTCTGTTTACCTCGCCAACCTACCTCCCCAAATATACCTACTTCCCCTTCTACTCTCAACTAAAAAAAAAAAAAAAAAAAGGGCAATCTGCTCCCTAAAAAAAAATACGCCCCATACATAGCTGCCCATTTTGCACACATGACCACTGGGCACAGAAAACTGATATTTAATTGGCAGTATAACATACTTTGTTGTCCTCACCCCTCTCTCAGGGGTGGAAGGTTTCATATTTCCCTCCAAATTTATTGCATATGCACAGCTGCTGCCCTACACACGTCCTGCACATCCCGAGCTGTTTTCCCTACTGTCTTTCCCTCTTTGTGCCCCTTTTTCATTACTTTCATATCTCCCCATTTTCTTTTCTTTCAAAGAAATGAGCGTGGGGTTAGCGGGAGTAAGCACTATTAAGCAGTAGTTAGCGGGTTTGGGCGAGTGTGCGCTTGTGTGTGCTTAGCTAAGCATCACTAAACATTGCGCAAACCCACGCAAACCTGATTACAACTGCTTAAAAGTGCCTTAGTCACTCTGTATGTCAGGGCCCTTGTTCTGCTCAGCAGCAAAATAAAACACCTCTGTCAGTGTCAAACCCCGGACCTTGGACACACTAGACTGCATGAAGTACCACTAAGCCACGGTAGACATACAACAAGTTGGTGCTGAAATAAATATATCATGCATCAGAATGAGTGAATGTAAAAGAAAAATGGGAATGCCATAACACAAAACTTGTTCTCTGGAACTTTACCGGCAGTTGTTGTGGAATTGCATTACATGACTGTGATAAGAGAACCAACCATTCTAGCAGGAAATAATGTTACAGAAGTACTTTACAACCCACACACAGTATCATAGCAGGACAAACAGTGGCATATCTGATTAGGGCAGAGGACATACATCCCAACTGTGACTACTTTTCAGGGATGTCCCTGATTTTGAAACATATGTTAGTTGTGTCCCTCTGAATCCCTCTGAAAAGTACTGACATTAGGCAGAAAGGTGGGGTATTACACTTAATGAATAATGACAACAATAAGAGTTAGACACCGCATGTACTTCAGAAAAGGTTTAGTAATCCATATGCACTGGTTCTCTCAATGTCTCCACTTACTGTCTCTATTATTTTGAAGGTGTACCTCACTTTTACCTACCTTTCCCTGACTCTGTTCAGATATGTACCTGAGTGTTTCAGAGGCTTGGCAGAGGCAGAAACACACAGGCATATCAGCTTTTGTGCTGTTACACACTGTGCAAATAGCTTTGGAAGGAGTTCCACAAGCATACCCTTATGTAGGTGTACAACACTGAAATATCAAAGGATGTAGCCATGCACTGGTAGCAACTGACTGTAACAATGCCATTGTACCAGTGCTGAAAAGACCTGTGCATTGCACAGACAAAGAATAACAGGCTAACATCTGGCTACCATCTGGATAGGTCCACATTTGGGAGCTATGCAGACAGACTACTTGCCTTGATAAACTAACAGGTACACAGCAACCATTTAAGTCCAGCAAGATAACATTCACATAATAATACATAATGCTCTCTGTACGTCTGCATCCCTACCCAAATGTACAATATACCTGTGTGTTCAGGGTCTACCAAGGATGTAGGTAGGCATACTCAGTACTGGAATCGTCCAGTTTTTATGAGCAGCCTGTGCTAATGTCAACACTAAAAAAGCACAAACTGTTCAGAAGTGAGTACATTAATATTCACAGTACAGCAGTTCACAAACAGTTAATGTGCCAGAAGATTACATCTCAATAATTACTTTTATATGGCAGTGAACTGTATAAGTAGAAAATAAACTACATACTCCCATGTATCTTGTGTTAGCATTTGCAGGGGTGAGTACAATTCTACATTGACAAGTGTGTACTGGAAGTGGCAACATTCAGGTCTGAGTACAACATTTAAATCACTGGCTACACCCTTAGCTTCAAATATAAGAACTATACCAACCTTCTGACTTAAACAATGGTGTCTAAAACAAAAGCACCAAAGCAAAAAACAGAGACAGAGTGGTAAAACACAGACTGCGATATTTAATGAGCGCTTTTGGAAAGGCTAATACCTCTCCTTCTTCAGACATGCAAAGTAACAATTAAAGGTTTAATCGCTTTGGTGCTTTTGTTTTAAACAGTTTGTGAGTTTCTCTTAGCTGTAGTTAAACAATGGTGTCCACAGCAAACAAGTATGAGCCCCACTTTGGAAAGCTGAAAGGGCTATCTCTACCTGACTTAGCAATTTATAGCATTGGGTTACTATGACAGTGAGTACTGCAATTACCACACAGCAGGCTGCATGCAATTACCAAATGATGGCTCCCAATTGGTGCAGAGAACATCACATGCACATGTGCAGATACCTATAAAAGCTGGCTGTACTTGCTGCCCACACACGCAATCACTCCATTGCAGACAATGACAGAGAGAGAGAGAGAGACAGAGAGAGAGAGAGAGAGAACATCAAAAGCAAAAAAAAAAAAAAAAGGAACACGGAAATTAATAATACCAACACATACAAAGGAAAGGTATGTAATAGATATGTATTTACTGGCATGTAGTAGATGTTTTTGAAGAGTACTCTACATACTTTAAAACATCCATATGTGGTAGCAGTACGTATCTATGCACAGATGTCCAGCATAACTACTGCCATGGACAAATCAGTGTGTAGCTGTGTGCAGGGGGACATAACTGTGACATATGTAACTCAGCATTAAATGTCAAACATCTGATCCATGTTATCTGTGTTCTGTAGTGTGGACAATGGCTGTTTGGGGGAGTAGCGCAAACAGCTATATAAACATGGATGTGACAGAGTAACACATGCATGATAGTCATATTAACATGTAGCTTAGCATTGGAAACTGCTGTACCAGGCTAGTATGCTAATCTAGCATTTGTAGCTATATACACACCCTCTAATGTTACTTTGTCTTCACATGTGACACCTGTTCATGTTGCAGCAAGGTCCAACAGGTCAGCCATGAGGTCCAGGGACTTACAACAGTGTGGACCTTGTGTGTGTATGGCAGACACATACGGTGAGATATATATGTGTCAGATATATTAACATCTGTACATGTGCATAGAGCAAGGGACATACTGCAACTGTATGTGAAGGGTGGACATATATATGTTGGTGAAGGTTGTTATGTTCATATTTGTATGTAGGTTGTAGTGTGTTGCAAACAAGACAGCATATAGTGCTGGTATATGACATGCGGTGGTTAAACACTGTGGGTGTGATTTGTTAAGTTTGCAATGTTGCAGCCAGTGAGGCCTGCTAAAGCTACATGGGCTGAGAACACCTTCAATGCATTTCTCACAAGACTGTGCGATATCATTACATTACTGTATACCTCACATCCTTTGCATAATTGATATTCCCACCATGAAAGGTGGACTGTATATGTGCCTATATGTATATGTATATGTACACCAATGGATGTGTATATATATATATATATATATATATATATATATATATATATATATATATATATATATATAGAGAGAGAGAGAGACAGAGTCATATATAGTGAGACAGATGCCTGGTGTCAAAGCCATGGCCTCAGTCTCAATGCCAAAAATTGCATTGCCATCTCTTTTGGTAAAAACTCGGTACCTATAAACTACCACATAAGTGGTAGTCTGCTTAACACTGAAAGTGTGATAAGAGACCTTGGGAGACAGGTGGACAGTAGTCTCCCCTTTGATGATCACAGGGCCACACTAGTCAAGAAACCCTTCTATGTGGCCCACCTCATCACAAAAGGCTTCTCATCCAGGGAAAAAGAGGTCATTGTTCCCCTCTACTCATCACTCATAAGACCCATTATACAGTACAATGCCCCTTTTGTTATGTACCTCACAAGACATCTACAACAACTGGAAAGGCTACAGACATACCTCACAAAGAGGATTACTGGCCTCAAACAGATGCCATATGCAGACCGTCTCACAAAATGCCAGCTTTACTCTGTCAGATATCGCCTACCCAGAGGTGATCTCTGCCTAACATACAAAGCTATGTCAAACCCGGAGCTGTTGGACATGCTCCACGTAAAGAAATCCCAATCCCTACATGCTCTAGGGACCTAAACCTTCTCACCACAATAAACAGAACATGTTGGAGGGATAGATTCCTATCTCAGAGACTTCCCATACTCTGGAACAAACTACCTATCTATAGCAAACAAAGCTCCTCAGTAGCACTCTTCATGAATAATCTTGATGATTGGATGGGAGATAGGTAATAAACCCCGGGGATCACCTCTGTGGCTCTGCTTGACAGGGGCACAGGAAGTTAATTTCCTTGGGTGGCAAAGGCCAGGGTACCATTTGGCTAGGATTATATAGGCCCTAGGGCCAATAGCCTAGTACCTACCTATGAACTTATACCCACCCACATGTACTTGTTACAATACATGCTATGTGAGGTTGACTGAGTGTGATGGTCAATGTGTTGGTGAATGTGTAAAGTTGTGTATATGTGGGATAGCTTAGTGGGAAACTGTTTCTGACATGGTATTTTGTGTCCTAGCTTTGATCAGAGCAAAAGATGTGTATGCTATTGCTAGGCAGAAAAAGCAGTATGGCATACAGTCTGACGTAGTCCCTTGGTGTTGACTGGGGTGTGTCATTGGAGGCTAAAGCAATACATGTATGCCTATTGATTGGTACTGCTGGTGAATCCAACTCCTGTATGAACAGTAGTACTACCTGAGGCTGTAGGCCTAAACAGCACAGTATGGTGTATGTCCACATTGCTTGGAACCACTGTTTTGTGTGTTCCCTGTAGTCCTCACAGATTACATACCTCAGGCTTAAGGTTTTGTAAGTACTGACACACAGTACTGTATGGTACACACGTAAAGCTCATCTGGGTTGCCATACCTTTGTGTCTTGTAAGTATGTCTGATGTGTGTGTGGGTATGCCTGTAACATGCCCTCTGTCATATGTGTGCCATGTACTGTTGTATAGTCTTACATAGTGATTTCACTTTGTTGCTGTGCAGAACATGGTGTAATATACAGAGTGTGCCAGGCACTGTCAAGCAGTTGTGGGGTAAGTACTGATATGTGGTATTGAAAGTGTGTATCCTCTGACAGCTAATAGGTTGCTATATATGGCAGTTCAGTGATATCTGTATTGTATAATGTTAAGTGTGCCATATGACTTGCTCAGACATATTGTTTCATTGTCTTCCAAGGATCATGGCCCACTGTTGCAACCCGAGCTATAGTAGTGCTAAGGACGACGTCATTACAAGCAGTCTGATTCAGCACTACAAAGTGCTATTCTCAAGGACCAGCCAGGATCAGCATGAGCGGACTGCACTGTGGCACGATGTTGTCCGTAGGGTAAATGACATAGGCATGCATAACCGGACATATGAGCAGATACCATCACATCACTGCAGTGATTTACTTAGACATGTCCGGCAGCATGTGTCTGATGTCTGTAGACAACAGCTTGCTACAGATGGTGGGGTTACCATCCATTCCCCCCTCACCAGAGTGGAGGAGCTGCTCCTGAGCCTGGTGGCTCCTCGCCAACACCAACAGCAGCAGACATGTATCGTCATGGAGGTTGGAGCCACCCAGCGAGTTCACATGGAGTGTGCAGGTAACATGGAATATCTGTAGACTACTGTTACCTCTATTGGTAGATCATGCCTATGTGAGATGTGTACTGTGTAGTTAGAAGATGTGGACCTGGTGTTGTGCAATACTGATGATTTGGAACATAATCTGTAGGCCTGTGAATATAAACAGTTGTACTACTGTAAGATTGCAAACCCGCAATAGCAATGCCACAGTTGTTGCCACTGACAAACTGTCTCATATCCTTGTAGGTCCCTCTGGTGTGACAGCAAGGCAGCAGACCCATGCTGGTGAGTGTGTTCTACATTTATTGTTGCAAATAAAATGTACATGTCATAGTTAAGGTGTAGGCCATGTACACATGTAACACACCTATGCATAATGCATGCTGTGCATGTTTGCTGTGAGACTATGCACATTTCAGTAACGTGAGTAGCTGCCTCAAACACATGCAATACACAGAGAATCCCAAACAAATGTGGATACACTGTAGTAGCCATTGGATAGGCAGATTCGATACACATGCACACAACATACACAACTATGTCATACACAGAACATGTTAATATGCTACACATGATGTATTCACACACCATCTGTAAAGTCACACTTCAGTATCCCAAATGTCATCCACACAGCACACATAATATATCTGAGGGGTAGAGGCCTATCATGGGGTGGTGAGACACTCTTCCACACACAACACATTCATGTTTGGCAATGCTCCTTATTGGGTACCTTACAAACCCATGTAACAACTGGCCGTGAAATGGTGGATGTAGCCATGGTACTGCAGTTCAGGTACAGCATGATGGGTGATGGTCTGGCACACATTAGTAGACTTGAGTGACCACATGATGCTGCATGATGATGGCTTATGGTACTACACCCCATCCAGTTATAGTAACCACAGTACTAAACATAGCTTTCATTGCTATGCACCTCAATGTTGTGTGTGCAAACATATGCACCTATACACAATATGCATAGCAATCACCATTTGCACAAACTGACACAAATATGTCTTGTAATGCTGTTGAGTGTCTAGGTCACATGACACACATTGGGTATGTGTGATGTTAAATGTTGCAGTTGTGTTGTAGCATGCCATGTCATGGCTGGCACTGGCATGTCCACAATATGTTCTACACTCACCATAACTACTGTACATTGGCTATGTGGACCAATGGTATTCCGGCAGGTATACATGCACCACTGATCCTGTGTGTATACACAGCATGCATGGGCTAAACCTATGTCCACAATTATCTGCTAAAGACACAGATGCTTTAATCAGAAATGGATATCTATGTGACACACAGATACACATCCAGCCATGGTATGTATACCTGTGAGTGAAGGTGCACAGGACAGTAAAGAGCTTTTAATACTTGCACAGCAATGTTGTGTCCATGTATACATTGCATTTCAGAGTGAGGCCAATCACCGAACAACAACACACATGCATCAAAGCTATGTATACTGTTAGTAGCAAGGACTGTCTACACTCGCACTGCATGCTGTTGAGCAACACACGTCCTGCATGCTGACATGTGTGATATGACTGGCTTGTGATACTGTACCCCACTATCAACTGCTATTGAGTATGTTCTGGATTGCTGGTGGTGTGTGTGTGTGTGTGTGTGTGTGTGTGTGTGTGTGTGTGTGTGTGTGTGTGTGTGTGTGTGTGTGTGTGTCTGTGTCTGCTTTAGTGAGGTGTGTATTTGTGTGCATGTGTGCATGTGTGCATGTGTGCATATGTGCATGTGTGCATGTGTGCATGTGTGCATGCATTCATGTGTGCATGTGTGCATGTGTGTATGTGTGCATGTGTGCATGTGCGCATGTGTGCATGTGTTCTGACATCATGTACAGGTCATAAAGTGTGTTTCCTGTCTTCCTCTCACAGGTGCTGAGGTTGGGCTGGTTCAATGCAGCAGGGAACCTGATGTCACTGACACAAATAGTGATAATGAGGATAGGTGTGCTGAGGCACAGGCATGTTTGCCAGGGTCTGTTGTTCATAGGTTCATAGGTTCATACTAGGCTATCTGCCCGAGGGCATTTACAAGCCTAGAACATCGTTTTGTGGCTTACGCCACCCCTTTAGTATGGGGAACTATACCCGTTATTTTGCTGTGCCTCTGTTGAGCAGTGACACTGAGGTAATCCCTGGGGTATATCTGCGATCTCCCATCCATTGGTCAAGATTTCTCTTGAACAAGGCCAGCGAGGTGCTCTGCCTCACATGTACCGGGATTTTGTTCCACAGCATAGGGAGTCTTTGGGTGATGAATCTATCCCTCCAGCACGTCCTATTAATAGCCGTGTCGAGGTTTAAGTCTCCGCCTTGTGGCTCTGACGGATCTAGATTTTTTGAGGTGAAGCATATTCATCAAATCTGGGTTTGACATGGCCTTGTATGTTAGGCAAAGGTCACCTCTGAGCAAGCGGTAAGCAACTGAATAGAGCTGGAGTTCTTTCAGTCGGGCAGCATAGGACAGATTTTTGAGACCCTTTATCCTTTTGGTGAGGAACTTTTGTGGCCTCTCCAGCTGCTGCAAGTGTCGGGTCAGATACATTCCGAATGGGGCATTGTACTCAATCATTGGTCTGATGAGTGATGAGTAAAGGAGACTATGACCTCCCTTGATCTAGATGAGAATCCCTTCATGATAAGGTGGGCAATGTAGAAGGTCTTCCTAACTACTTTAGCTACATGGGTGTCGAATGACAGACTACTATCAACCTGGGTCACCAGGTCCCTGATAACTTCTTCTGTGCTCAGTGGATTGCCACCTATTTGGTAGCTAGGGGTAACCTTGTTTTTCCCGAAGAGTATGACTATGCATTTTTAGGCATTTAACTTTAGGCCGTGGCTCTGGCACCAGTTATCCGTTTCTGTGAGACCCTTCTGAAGGATATCTGTGTCAGATGTGTTTTCTACTATGGCGCCCAGTTTGCAGTCATCTGCAAACTTTGTCAGCCATAACCCTCCTGTGTTTGCTTGTACTTCGGAAAAGTAGATGCCAAACAAGAGTGGGCCCAGGACTGAGCCCTGTCACTTGTGACAGGCTTTGAGTCTGACATGGCGCCAGCAACTCTGACCCTGTGGGTTCTGTCACTCAGCCAGTTTGCAACCCATCTTGTGATGTATGGGTTAACATTTAAGCTGATGAGTTTTTCAATGATACCCGAGTGGGGTATTGTATCGAAGGCCTTAGCCAGATCGAGGTAGGCTGTATGGACTGCCTTTCCCTCATCAATGGCTTTGGTGACTGTTTCGAAAAAATCAACCAAGTTTAAAAGGCATGATCTGCCTTTGACAAAGCCAAACTGGGTTGGATCCAAAGTCTGCAAATTCCCTATGTCTTTATTTATGAGGTCCATTATGATCCTCTCCATGGCTTTGCAGATAAGGCTTGTCAAGCTATTGGGCCGGTAATTTCCAGGGTCGGTGGAGGCACCGCTGTGAAGTGGGACCACAGTTGCAGTGCGCCACTCCTGGGTGCGTATCCAGAGGTAAGACTTTGATTAAACAGCTGTCCAAGCTGTGGGTTTAATTCCTCATTGAGTTCGTGGAGCACACAGCCGGGGACACCATCAGGTCCCATGGATGCTGTGTTTTTGCTTTGGAGAGCAGTTCTCACTTGGGCGCTGGAGATGTTTGGGGCTGCAATTGTTTGGTATGGATATCTCCTTTGGGGAGGGGAGAAGTTTGCACTGAACCTGTCAGCCAGTATGTTGGCAATGTCTGTAGGATCAGTAATCTTCACATCATTTGAACTAGTTCTGAGCATATCTGGGAGTTTCCTCCTAGGTTTCTAACATAGCTAAAGAAGGCCTTATGATTGTCTTTTGAGTCTTTAGCTATTTTTCTCTCGAAATTTGCTTTGGATGATTTTATGAGAGCTCTTAGTTTTTACTTATAGTGATCAAGGGTGTCTTACCTTTTAAGGATTTTGCTCTATCTTGTAGTAGCTTCCTCCTTTTGTTGTAGAGTTTGTTTATGGCTGGGGTCCACCAGACTGGACGCTTGCCTTTGGTACAAAGAGTCTTTGTTTTGCTTGGGATTGCCTTATCCATGCAGTCCTGCAGGTGCTGGTAGAAGGCATTTGTAAGTGATTCAGCGGCTTGAGTACTGTTTTCCGCCGGCTCAGGGGCCTTAAAGGAGACCACACTAGTCTTTAGAAGTGTGAAGTCGGCTTTTGAGAAGTTCTTTACTGTGGTCTTTTTATTTCAGGTGGGGTGAGATGAGGACCTCCAGCGAGATTAGTTTGTGATCTGATCTCACCAGTGAGGGTATACTTCCAGTGTTGAACATTGTGCTCCCATGTTCGTGATGATGAGATCAAGTATGTTATCTCCTCTTGTGGGGATGGTGACTAGTTGTTCCATGGCATTTGAGTTTATGAATTCCAGGAACTTTTGGGCTAGGGTGTTTGGGCTTGAGTAGTGTTCCCAGTCTATATTAGGGTAATTGAAGTCACCTAGTATGATGGTGTTTGGTGATACATTTATCCCTCTAGTGTTTTCAGGAAGGCCATGTGAGGTTCCTGAGTTTGTGAGGGTGGCCTGTAACATGCTACAATTTGCAGAGCAGTCTTGCCTATGGTTAATTGCACCTGGATGGTCTCCGATGCATCGTGCGTTGCCACAAGTCTTGAGGTGTGGGTGTCCTTGATGAATATGGATACCCCCCTCCTTTCTTGGTATTGTCCGGATTTTGGGGCGGGCATGATATGAGGTAAAACCAGATAGTGCTGGGGTGCTCTCAGGAGCCTTGAACCAGGTTTCTGTCACAGCACAGACATCGATGTTCTCCATACTGAGAAGGGCCTCGAGTGCATGCATTTTGAGATTTAGACTTCTGGCATTGAGCAGCATTACCCTTAGTTTTTCCTTTTTGTGTTCTAGGGTGGTAGGTTTAGAATTTGAGCCTTGCCTAAAAAGGCACTATGGGGTGGCAAGAGCCTTTGCCAATATTCGGAATCCCAGGGGTGACAGGTGCAAGCCGTCCCTTGCGAAGCAGCGTGGCTTGTCCAGCATGTCATCCCAGGCAGACAAATACTGGATCCCCTTTGAATGACACCAGTGTTTAAGCCAATTGTTAAAGCTGATCATCTTATCTCTGTATTGTGGCATCATTCTTGGTGAAGGTAGGATACTGCTCAAGGTCAGGGTCATACCTGCCTGGGCTACATAATCAGATAGCTCCTCAATGTCTCTTTTCATGTAGTCCAAGGAGGTATGTCTCAGGTCGTTTACACCAGCGTGGACAATGACTGAGTCATATTTGTACCTGCTGTTCAGAGACCTGAGTGCTTGCGTTATGTGGATTCTAGCCTGACAGGCAGCTTACTGTGACCTTCTCCTTACTCAGTCTGGTGAGCGGGACGTCAGTGTGTCTGACTATGGAGTCACCAATGACTAGTGTGTCTGGCATTGTGTTTGGCCTTAAGGGCTGTGACTGTTTGACACTCTGACTGTGAGGTCTATGTGTTGCAGGTGTTGTGTTCTGAGGTGGTGGTTGTTTGGGTGTCTGCTTTGGTGGCCTCTGCTGTTTTGGTAGATTTTTGATCAGAGCCTCCAGTATGTCTTTGTGTGTTTATGTGTATGATTTGAGGTTGTAATGGTACTATGTGAGACTGGGTCTATAGTGTGTGGTAACCTTCTCCTCCTGACTGGTCTTGCCAGTCCTATGTTGAAGAGCTCAGCCTCCAGTTTGGCCGTATAGTTGCATCTCTCATGTATTTGTGTTTTGTGGGAGGAGGAGAGGGTTGTCTGTGTACATGAGGCAATTGTAACATTGCCTCAATATTCCAGGTTCACCAGCTGAGCAGGAGAGGACACTAGCAACTGATCCTCGACATGCTAGAAGGATAAACAAAACTTTAAAAAGATTCCGGGGGACGTGGGTGACCGAGAAATGGGGGGTTGCCTTTTTGGGGTACTATCTATGACAAGAGTGCCATATCAAGGTAATAAGTACTGTAGGAGCAAGTGCTAGGTTTAACAGATAGAGAATAGTCTACTTGGAGTCAAGTAGAGATGATCTTTTTAGTTATAGGATAAGCTGATTTGATCAGTAGTATAGTTCGAGGAAGGTAGTTTTAAGGGAAAATTTGAAGAGTGGACTTTAGGTAGCCCGAATAGTTTAAACCTGCTTAACCGCTGCCCTAGTGTGCAACAGTGGCAACTCCACGCTAAATCGCACTAATTCGCGCTAAAGCATGCTTTATAGCAGTCGACAGTACACAAGTGTCCACCCCATCCATGCACACAGTCATACTGCTAATGCATCCTTCATCACCATTGCCCTTAGCTGAGGGACAGTGTACAGTCAGTAATGGCCAGGACAGTGTGGTATCTATGGCACATGCATCCGGACACAGCAGCCATAGCGAGATGTCTGGAACGGTACCACATAGGCAGATGTCCAGGGGTTCTCATCGGAGCACTGCTGGCCATCATGCCCTTGGCAGACATGCCACAGGTCTTACAATCTCATGCATGTTCCAGGCTGTCATGGAGGCACATGCACGTACGGAACGGTACACCAGACAGGGACTAAGGGCACAGAGGGCACATAACACCAATGTAATTGACAGTATCCGTGACCTAGCAGGTGCCATCTGTAATTACACTTAGGTCACTGATAGACGTTGGGGTGAGACATTAGATGTCCTCTGCAATGTCATTTCCATGTGTCAGGACAGTGCGGGACGGTTGATATGTCGACGTGGATGTATGCCAGCAACATTAGCTGCTGGCAGTCACCGTGGATGTCCATCAAGTCACAGCCACTCCCGTAGTGCCAGTACCAGCCCCAGCAATGTTGGGGGTGGGCTGTCCATAGACCATCCTAGAAGACCACGTGCACGTGGCTCTGGCCAGTCCCAGCAGGGACCTGGATCCAGTGTACATATGTCTACCTCTGATGATAGTACTCAGTCTGGCTTAGTACCTGATACTGTCTGTAGCACCCCTGCCAGGCACAGGTACCATATCCATGGCCAGAGATGGTGATCTATAAAGCCTGGCAGGTACAGTCTGTGGCTGTCCCACAAATCCCCATATATGGCAACCACATGGTGGAACTGTGTGCATGCAGACACACATACACATAAACCAGACACCTAGGGCTAACACATACCCACACACATTACATCCACATTAGCCCATACCAGTACTCTTGGCCCTCACACACACACACACACACACACACACACACACACACACACACACACACACACACACACACACACACACACACATACACACACACACACACACATGTTGATTGTATGGCTTAATGTAGGCCTCTGGCAAACCAACAACACACCCTGTGCATATGATGTAACCTGTGCCACCTCCTGTCATCTGTAACATTGATGCAGGAGCAGGCTAACATGGTGCTGATGAACAGGGTGACTTTATAGCAGTATAGCAATGTTAGCATGTTGTCAGCAGTAAAGTGTAATGATATCCTTGAAGGTGTAGCTGAGCAGGCATGATGCATTAAAGCTATGATTGTCAATGTAGTAATGTTTACACCAGTGTTAATTCCAATAGTGTATTGTCCACCCACATGCCACTTGGCTGATGTGTGTAGTATTGACAGCATGTGTTAGAGAGTGGACAGTACATGTGGGATGTGTGCAGCACAGATTTTCAGGTGTACATTTGTGAACATGGTGGAGGTGCACTGTCTGCATGCACATGCATATTGGACACATGGGCAGGGTGACATGCCCTGTATTACACAGTGTTAACACTCCATAGTTTCTATTGGTGGCCAGTATGCATTGTACTACACACATTTTGGAACTTGAGTACACGTGTGTATGACATGGCTTGACACTGTGCTGTGGGTGATACTGTTACTATCTGTCATTGGTCTGCATTCTGGTAGTATACATAACCTCAACAGCCTGACCATAAATAATTGTTAGATGATGTCTGGACAACTGACCTACAGATGTAGGACACACAGTAACATTTGGATCCTTCAGGTACTATACTATGCCAGTAACCAGTGGTATTCACCTGCATCCATTCCTGGGACCACTCCTGTTTGGCATATAGCTCTCTTAGGTACAAGCAAACACAGTAGGGATATGTCCATCCATGCCTGGAAATACATACTGTGGGCTATAATGCATTCTCCAGATGACACACACATCCTCCACAAGGGTATCATACAGACAGATAACTGTTGACAAACCCATGCTGTAAAGCTATAAGCCGACTAAAGCATAGTCATCCACTTTTACAAAACATAGTATCCCCACAGTACCACATAGGTAGTAGCCCCCAACATGTTGAACAGGTAACGATGTGTACATACAGCCAAGTGTTACGTCATCTTTCCTTTGGTAATCACATTTCCAAAGGTATTTTGAAATACCTTGGTGGATCACATAAGCAATAAGGGGTCTGCATGCATATCCACAAAAGTTGTTGTACACCTGTAATGAATAGCCATCATTGACAGACTTTGCTGCATTTGAACAGGTCTGAAATGTACCTCAGGCATAAACCCTCACTCACACTATTCAATAGAAACCGTAATGAGTGTGTGTGACACAGATGACCTAGGCCAGGGATCACTGCAGTGGCTGGGCTTGTCACAAACATACAGATGTGACCTAAGGTCTGGAAAGTGGCAGCACACTCTGGCAAAGATAACAGATGTGTTCATGGAGAATGCATGGTTCCCACCTATGAAATAATTGAGGTTACATGTACGTATATGTATTTGCCACACAGCTACCTGACATGTGCAATGCACATACTGTTGTCATAGTGATATGTCATACAGTAGTAAAAGCAAAACCCACAACACATTAACCAACAGTGTCACACACACACATACAAGTGCAGGATTCAAACCCCTACCTAATTACTTTATGATACTAGAGCAGTACACATTAACACGACGTGCTATACACATTACTGGAAGTTCTTCATTCCACAGGTATATTTGTAGGATGGTGACATCATCAGACTTGACAAAGATGAGTATACCACATTTAAGGTGTTTCAGTAGTCCCCAAAAAGGCTGCTCCTCTCCAAGGAGATACACACACACTCTCATACAGTTATCAAGTGCAGGATTTAAACCCCTACCTAACTATTTTGTGATACTAGAGGAGTACGCATTAACACTATGCACTATGCACATTACTGGGAGTCCTTTTTTCCACATGTATATTTGTAGGATGGTGACATCATCAGACTTGACAAAGATGAGTATTCCACATTTAAGGTGTTTCAGTAGTCTCCAAAAAGGCTGCTCTTTTCCAAGGAGATACACACACACTCTCATACAGTTGTCAAGTGCAGGATTCAAACCCCTAACTAACTACTTTATGATACTAGCGGAGTACACATTAACATGACATGCTATACACATTATTGGGAGTTCTTTTTTCCACAGGTATATTTGTAGGATGGTGACATCATCAGACTCGACAAAGATAAGTATACCACTTTTAAGGTGTTTTAGTAGTCTCCAAAAAGGTTGTTCCTCTTCAAGGAGATGCACACACACTCTCATACAGTTCTCAAGTGCAGGATTTAAACTCCTACCTAACTACTTTGTGATACTAGAAGAGTACGCATTAACACTACGCACTATACACATTACTGGGAGCTCTTTTTTCTACAGGTATATTTGTAGGATGGTGACATCATCAGACTTGACAAAGATAAGTATACCACTTTTAAGGTGTTTTAGTAGTCTCCAAAAAGGTTGCTCCTCTCCAAGGAGATTCACACACACACTTACATACAGTTGTCAAGTGCAGGATTCAAACCCCTACCTAACTACTTTACGATACTACAGCAGTACATATTTACACAATGTGTTATACACATTACTAGGAGCTCTTCTTTCCACAGGTATATTTGTAGGATGGTGACATTATCAGACTAGACAAAGTGGATTACATTAGCTGACATTAGGTGGGCTACATAGAAGGAATTTCTAAATACTTTGGCAATGTGATCATCAAAGGAGAGTTTACTATCTACCTGGGTCCCCAGGGCCATAATTACATTCTCCGTACATACTGGATTACCACCTATGTGGTAATTTGTGTGCACTTTGTTTTATCCAAAGGGGGTGACTATGCATTCTTTGGCATTCTGTTTGAGGGCATTGTTTTGACACCAGGTATCTGTCTCTGTAAGACCCTTCTGGAGGATGTCTGTGTCAGCCGTAGTGTCGATTATGGACCGCAGTTAGCAGTCATCTGCAAACTTGTTCAGCCATACTCCTCCCATGCTTGCCTGTACCTCTGAGCAGTATCTACTGAACAGGTGGGGTCCAAGGACCAAGACCTGTGGGATGCCATTTGTAACTAGTTTGGAGTCGGACATGGCACCCGCAACTCTGAACATGTGTGTTTGATCTGTGAGCCAGTTGGCCACCCATCCTGTGACATAGCTGTTAATGTTCAAGCTGGTAAACTTGTCCATGATGCCAGAGTGGGGAATGGTGTTGAAAGGCCTTAGTGAGGTCCAGGTGGGTGTGTGGACTACTTTCACCTCCATCTATGTCCTTGGTAACTGTTTCAAAGACATCAACTAGGTTTAGGAGGAAGGATCTGCCTTTAACAAAGCCAAGTTGGGTAGAGTCCAGTGTCTGGAAGTTCCCAATGTCTCTGTTTATGGGTTCCATGATAATTATCTCCATAGCTTTGCAGACCAGGCTGAGTAGGCCTATAGGGCAATAGTTTCCAGGTTCTGTTGTGGCACCCCCTTTGTGGAGCTGGATGACTGTTGCTGTATGCCATTCTTTGGGTACATAGCCTGTGGTAAGGTTCAGTCTGGACAGTGAATGTAGGTGAGGGTGTAGTTCCTTTTGGGGCTGGTGTAAGACGCAGCCTGGGATACCATCCAGTCCCATTGATGCTGTGTTCTTAGCTTTGGAGAGGGCTATTTTTACCTGCATGTCCATGAAGTCTGGGGCTCTGCATTCTTCTGGGATGGACACAGGCCCTTTTGGGGGTGATGGGGGGGAGTTTGCACTGAACTTGTCCGCCAGGATGTGGGCAATGTCAGTTGGCTCAGTGTATTTTTTGCCATTTTGCAGTAGCTGACAGCATATTTGAGAGTTGCCACCTAAATGTTTGGTATAGCTAATGAAGGCTTTGTGGTTGTTATTCTTACATTCCTTGGCAATTTGTCTTTAGAAATTGGCCTTGGATTATTTTATGAGCGATCATTGTTTCTTCCTAATAATGATCAGTGATGACTTTCCTTTTGTGAAGTTTGCTCTATCATGTGTCCGTTTCCTCCTTCTGTTGTATAGCTAATTTATGGGCAACAACCACCAGATTGGTTTCTTATTTTTGGAGGAGTGTGTCTTGGTTTATTTGGGATGTCTCAATCCCTGCATCCCTGTAGATGCTCATAGAATGCACTTGTAAATGATTTGGCAGATTGTATAGCATTATTCTATAGCAAGGGGGCTTTGGAACTTTCCACTTTGGTCTTGAGAAATGCGCAGTTTACTTTTGAAAATGTCTTCACAGTGGTTTCCTTGACTGGGGTGGGATGTGGAAGTCCAGTGTGATTACTTTATGATCTGATATTACCAGCGAGGGGTTTATCTCTGTTGTGGAACACTGGTACCCCATGTTGGTAATGATCAGGTCCAGTATGGTGTCACCTCTAGTGGGCATGGTGACCAGCTGTTCCAGGGCGTTTGAGTTTTTAAACTCTAGGAAACATTGGGAAAAGGATGTTGTACATGAGTAATTCTCCCACTCAGCATTTGGGTAGTTGTAATCTCCTCGTATAATAGTGTTTGGTAGGACCTTTATATTTTCCACTGTTCTCAGGAATACTGAGTGAGGTTCCTGAGACATGGTAGGTGATCTGTAGCAGGCTACAATCTGATAAGCAGCTTTGCCCAATGTTAGTTGCACTTGCATGGTCTCCAAGGCCTCATGCTGTGCCACTAACCTGAAGGTGTGGGTATCCATAAGGTAAATGGATACACCCCTTCCTTTTGTATTTCACTCTCGGTTTTGGGGCCAAAGATCAGAGGGATTGTGAGTGTTTTACGTGGAGCATGTCCAATAGCTCTGTGTTTGACATAGCTTTGTATGTTAGGCAGAGATCACCTCTGAGTAGGCAATATGCGAGAGAGTACAGCTGGAGCATTTTGAGACGGTCTGTTTATGGCATGTATTACAGGCCGCTAATGCTCTTTGTGAGGTATTTCTGCAGACTTTGCAGTTGTTGTAGATGT
Source organism: Protopterus annectens (assembly GCF_019279795.1). Lineage (NCBI taxonomy): Eukaryota > Metazoa > Chordata > Ceratodontiformes > Protopteridae > Protopterus > Protopterus annectens. Next base: position 1,511,683,800 of record NC_056733.1, read on the forward strand.
CTTGTGAGGTACATAGCAAAAGGGGTGTTGTACTCTATTATGGATCAAGTGAGTGAATGGTAGAGGGGAACAATGTCCTCTTCTATTCTGCATGAGACACCTTTTGTGATGAGGTGTGCCACGTAGAAGGATTTCCTGACTACTGTGGGGATGTGATTATAACAGGTGTGTCCACTGTCCACCTATGACCCAAGGTCTCTTATCACACTTTCAGTGTTAAGTATACTACCGCCTATGTTGTAGTTCATGGCAACAGAGTTTTTACCAAAAGGGATGACAATGCACTTTTTGGCATTGAGCTTGAGGCCATGGCTTTGACACCAGGCATCTGTCTCAGTGAGGCCCTTTTGTAGGATATCCACATCTTTAGTATTTACAATTATGGCTTCTAGTTTGCAGTTATCTGGAAACTTCATTAGCCACAGACCTTCCATGTTAAAGTTTACTTCAGGGAAGTAGATACCAAACAGGACAGGACCCAGGACTGAACCCTCTGGTACTGCACTCGTCACTGGTCCAAAGTCATACGTGGAGTCTGCTACTTTCACAATGTGTGTTCTGTCAGTGAGCCAGTTGACAACCCATCTTGTGACATAGCAATTTATACCTAGTTTAGTGGGTTTATCTATAATTCCAGAGTGGGGGATGGTGTTGAAAGCCGTGGCAAGATCTGCATAGGCTGTGCAAACCAGCTTACCCTTGTCTACGGTTCTGGTGACTGCTTCAATGACGTCTATCAGGTTTAGGAGAAATGATCTGCATTTTACAAACCCAACATGGTTGTGGTCCAGAGTTTGTAGATTGCCAATGTCTTTTTTTATAAGTTGTATGATGATACATTCCATGGCCTTGCAGAGCAGGCTCATCAGGCTAATGGGGCGCTAGTTCCTGGGGTCCGTGGTGACTCCACCATTGTGTAGTAGGATAACCGTTACTGTGCACCATTCAGCAGGCACAAAGCCTGAGGTGAGGCTATGACTGAACATGGTACGTCAGTGTGGTGCCTGTTCATTCTGTAGTTTGTGTAGAGCACAGCCTGGGAAGTTATCTGGTCCCATAGATGATGTATTCCTGGCTTTGGAGAGTGTTTTTTACCTGTGCAGCCATGATGACAGAAACTTTGCAGTCTTCCATTATAGAAATGTGCTCTTTCATGGGTGAGAGGGGGGTAAAGTTAGCACTGATCCTATCTGCCAGGATGTTGGCAATATCAGTTGGGTCTGTATATTTAGTGCCATTGTGCTGTAACTCAGAGCAGATCTGAGTGTTGCCATTGAGAATCTTGACATAGCTATAGAATGCTTTGTGGTTGTCTTTAGAATCAGTGTCGATTTTGTTTTCATAACTAGCTTTGGAGGGTTTTATCAGGGATCACAGCTTCTTACGGATGTTGACCATGGAGCTCCTCCACTCATGGGATTTTACCCTCTTTTGCAACATTTTATTCCTTCTGTTGTGCAGTTTGTTTATGGCAGGGGAACACCAGACTGGCTTCCTTTTCTTGGAGGATAGCGTCTTGGTTCTGTTTGGGATAGCACAATGCATGCAGTCATGTAAGTGCTTATAAAGTGCAATTGGGAAGGATTCAGTAGTCGTAACTGTATTGTCCATCTGCATGGGTGTCTTGCAGTTCAGCTCTTCTGTCTTAAGAATAAAGTTGGCTTAGGAGACATTTTTTAACATGGTTTCCTTAATGGGGGTGAGAGTCCAGAATGTGGATATGTAAGGTAATTATCTTATGGTCAGATGGGGCCAATGTGGCGCTGACTTCAGGTGTGGAACTCTGGTCACGCAGGACAAACCAAACCCCATAACCAACACAAATAACCACGAAGCGAGCTAAATGCTACTCATTGCCAGAAGTATCAGCCTCCAGATGCACACACTCGAGGCACTTCTCTTTATGGACAATATTGATATCTGTGCAGTAACCTAGTTCAAGGCTCCAGACAGCACACCAGCACTACCAGGATACTACTCATTCCATACCTTCCAGCATCAGAACCTTAATCATAGCACATAGGGTGGGGATGTATCAATATTCATCAAGGATACCTACACCTCTCTCTACATGCTCTCTACAGGATATGTACCCATAGAATGTTGCACAGCAACATTCTTCACACTCCACAGGGGTGGGGCCACAAAAAGCCCTTGGCATTCATGTTCTATGAGCCTGATGAGTGTGTTCTGCAAGGCAATGGAGCCAATCATAATGGAAGTCAACAACACAGAGATTGGGAACCTTCACATAGTTGAGCACACCCAGTTTGGCTTCGTCAAATGCAGAACACGCCTCCTGAACTGGGATGATTTCTTTGACAGTTACCCAGGCTACAGATGATTGAAATGAGATCAACACAGCCTACCTATACCTTGCTAAGGCCTTTGACACCATTCCCCAGTCAGGTATCATAGATGAACTCAGCAACCTGGCCATGAAGCCATACATCACAAGATGGATTGCAAACTGGCTCACGGATAGTTCCCACACATTACGAGTTGCTGGCTACATGTCAGACTGGTGTCCCCCAGGGTTCACTCCTGGGGTCCCTCCTGTTTGGTATAGACTTCTCTCATGTACATGCCAACACAGGAGGGTTATGGTTGACTATGTTTGCTGGGAACTGTAAAGTGTTTGCCATAATAGATTCCCTGTAAGACAGACATATTCTCCAGAAGGCTCTCTATGAGACAGATGTGTAGTGTCAGAATCATGGCCTCAAGCTCACTGTGGAGGAATGCATAGTGATCCTCTTTGTTGAAAATAAAATACCCACAAACTACCACATAGGTGTCACCCCCTTAAAAATGACAAGGTGATAAGCGATCTGGGGACACAAGTAGATAGTCATCTTTCCTTTGACAACCATGTTGCCAAAGTGATTGGGAGATCCTATGTGGCCCACCTAATCAACAAAGGGTTTGCATCAGTATCCAAAGAGGTAGTGTTGGCACTCTACTCTTACGTCATCAGACCCATCATTGAGTACAGTGCACCATTTTGGATGTACTCGACTTAGTATATCCAGCAGTTGTAGAGGCCACATAGGTAACTCACCAAGAGGATTACTGGCCTCAAACAGTTGTGTTATGCAACACAACTGGTAAAACTACATTTGCTCTTCGTTGCGTACCATATACTCAGAGGTACACACTGCCTAACATACAGATCCATGTCCAACACATAACTGTTGAACATGCTCCATCTACAGATAGCAACATTGAGTCGCCCCACACATTCCAGGGATATGAACCTCATCACAACAATGAATACAACATGTTGGTGGGATAGAGTACCATCCCAGACACTTGCCTTACTGTGGAACAGAGTCCCAATGTATATCAAACAGAACCCCTCGCTGACACTCTTCAATTGGAACCTTGATGAGTGGATGGGAAACAGACAATTCATTCCAGGCATCACATCAGCAGCCACACTAGAAAGGGGTTTAGGGTACTGACTATTAGAACTAGGCCTTGGGAAACTAGGCAATGGTGTGGTGAAAGCTGCACAACTTGTGTAGGCTGATATATGCCTTTGTGGAGATAGTCTACTACATACCTATGAACCTATGTGGCAGGTACATGTCTACATATAGTAGATATGTACTTCATTGTACAGTTATGTAGTACAGCAGGCACATGGACCACATACACTGTAATGCTTACAGATACTGGTGGCTGTTATGTACAGTGAGAGAGATATGCATCTCATGTCTTTCGTGCCATTGGGATGTGTGCTTGTTGGGACAGTCCTGGATAGCTCCCTGTCATGGTCACCCTCTTACACACATCTCTGCCCATTCATCTTTGGCTTATTATACTGTGTTCCCCCTATATATATATATATATATATATATATGTACATAGGTAGGTAATAGGCTATCTACCTGAAGGCATATATTAGTATGGCCAGAGTGTGCAACTATCACCACCCATGGAGTTAGTTCCCTAGGCCTCTGTGTAGTAGAGCTGATGAAGTGATCCATGGTGTGACAGTGCAGTTTCACATACACTCATCAAGGCTCTTCTTGAAGAGTGTCAGTGAGGGACTCAGCTTAATATCAGTTGGAAGCCTGTTCCAAAGCAAGGGAAGTCTGTGAGTTAGTAATGTATCCCTCCAACATGTTCTATTTAATATTGTGATGATGATATCCCTAGAGCATGCGGTACAATGAGCTTGGGTTTACTTCAGATAGCGCATGTACATCAGTTCTGCATTGGATATGGACCTGTCTGTTGGGCAGAGATCTCCTGAGTATACAGTATGCAACAGAGTACAGATTGAATTAAATTCAGTCTTGTTGCATGGTGCAACTGTTTGAGGCCAGTAATCCTCTTGTTGAGGTACTTCAGTGGTCTTTCCAGCTGCTGAAGGTGCCTAGTCAGATTCATCGCACCTGTGTTGTGGTACTCTCTGACGAGTCTGATGACTGATGAGTACAGGGAACCTCCTTTGACCTACATGCAAAGACCTTGGCAGTTTGTGGGAACACATAGCATGATTTTCTAACCTCTTTGTGAATGTGTTTCTGGAAGTAGAGATGACTATCCACATGTGTCCATAGATCCTTATTATCAACTCCATATTTAGGGTGTTGGCACCTATGTGGTATTTGTATGACTGTAGCTCGAGGCCATAATTTTGACACCACATCTGTATGACTGAGACCCTTTTTAAGGATGTCTCTGTTGTCCCAAACATTGATTATGACAACTTTTTTGCAGTCATCCACAAACTTTGCTAAACATAGCCCTCGTGTGTTTGACTGTATTTCTGAAAAGTATACACCAGACAGGAGGGGTCTCAGGACTGAGCCATGGGGGACAGCAGTTGTTACCAGCTTGAACAGGAGACCACAATTCTTACCTTGTGGGATCTATCTGTGCCCCATTTGGCAATCCATCAGATGACATACATATTTATGCACAGGTCGTTGATTTTGTGGATACGACATGTGTCTGGAATGTTGGAAACGGGCTTTTCAAGGTCTATGTGGGATGTGTGCAGCTCATTTCATTGATGTATGTCCTGGTTGACTGACATGAAAACAGTCTAGCAGGTTTGAGAACCATGATCTGCCCCTGACCAAACCAAAATGGGTAGGGTTGGGTGTTTGTAGGCTCCCAATAGCTATGTTTATGAGTCCCATCATGACAGACTCCATGGCCCTGCAGATCAGGCTTAATAGGCTTCTAAGACAATAGTTCCCATGGTCTGTTGTGCACCAACACTTTCGGAGTGTGCCAAACGTTTCTGTAACCCATTCAACAGTTTCATATCCTGTACAGAGGGTGAGTCTCAACAGACTGTTCAGGTGCAGGGTCTGTTTGTTTTGGAGTTCACATATGACACAGCTAGGGAAACCATGTCATCCCATAGACGCCGTGTTTTTAGGTTTGGAAAGAGTTGTTTAACAATTGTATATGTGATTTCTGGGTTTTCACAATCTCCAGGTATGATAATGGGCCCTTTTGTCAGTGAGAGGGGGGTAAATATGTATGAACCTGTCTGACAAGATGTTGGCAATGTCAGTCATTTGCAGCTTGCACTGACTCAGAACATATATAAGTTTACATTGATATTTATGACATAGCGAAAGAAAGCTTCATGGTTCTCTATGGACTCTTTGACATATAATTTTGCCAGAACATGGATTGGATAATGTTAGGAGTGCTCATTGTTTATTGATGATACTGATCGGAGATTTATTGATCTTCTTTGAATTTTCACTTTCTTTGAACAACTTAAGTACTTGTAGTACATAGTTTGATTATGACAGGAGTCCAATATATTATATGGGTCTGTTTTCATATAACTGTGTGCGCAAGGCAGGATTGGTAAATAGTGACACGTTTCTGGGGTAAGAACTGCAACTGCCAGATATGTGTGGCCCACTGCTGTACTCAGGAAATGGCCTAAGTGTGTGAGCATGCCCAGTATGACCTTTCAGTATGTTGCTGACTGAAATTTGCTAAATTTGTTTAAGTGTGTGAGCATGCCCAGTATGGACATATATACTATATGTGTGTGAAAAATCAAGTTGATTTTTAATTCAGGGCTCACCTTTGTGTTGTACATTGACAGGAAGCATGCTGTGCCTGCAGGGCTTCTATGAGTCACTTTGCATGGACTTATCAACATTTCTACATACAAGGGGACAGCTATTATTTTTACATTTCTACCCGGGGGTACATCTGATTGTTTCTGTAGGTGTACATAGGATGAGGGGTTCACCTGACACTTATACACATTTGCTAGGTTTGCACTGCTATGTTAGGTACTCCATTTCAGTCTGTACTGTTGCCTATCATACTGGCTTGAGGCATACTACTGTACTACAGATCTTAGCTTCCAATTTCACGTATATTAGTTTGTGACTTCATAGCCTACCCAACCCACATCACACTGTCTGGCCTGCTGTTATCTGTCTGCATAGGCCTGGGGGAAGTTCAGAGGGCATGATACAGCATTTGTTTGTGTTTGCGTTAGTCTACAATTGTCCTGCTGTGTCTGTGCCAGTGAAATGCTGTCATGGCTTAGTGGTTCAGTGCTGTGACTATAGAACCCAGTATCCTGAGTTCGAGCCCTGTCACTGCTTTTTATTTCCCTGCTGGGCAGACCTGACTAGTTAAGGAACAGTAAAGCAGGTGTGAGCGTGTTTACCCGACTTTGCCTGACTTTGCCCAACATTGCCCAACGTTGCCTAACGTTGCCCGATGTTGTGCTAGTTTGCGCGGTGCGCAGCTCCATGCAATTGCGCTTAAATATGCTAAATAGTGCTAAAATGTGTTAGAACTGCTTTATATTGCTTAAAACAGGGTAATCATGCCTCAGGTGGTGCTGCAGGGCTGCCTATGTTGGATGCACATAGTACACTCCCTATACATGTTTGAAAACAGGTAGTGTCAAGTTAGACATCGCTTTTATTGTATGTCGAGTCAGAGAGAGGTGTCATTTCCAGGGTTCCTACTGAGTCAGTGTATGTGCTATGCATTGCCTCTTTACCAAGGCATACTGGGCATGCCTCCTTCTGCCTACTGGGTCAGGCTCAGGTTGTTCCTCCTCTGAGTCATGCTGTGCCTGTGCAGGCCTTGGCAATGGTGGGGGTCTGTTTGGCCCTGCCCCATGCTGTTCCTGCTGCAGCTGTTTTCGCAGGATCATATTGTGTAGCATGGCACATACCATGACAATTTGGGTACATGTAGTTGGTGAGTACTGCAAGGCTCCACCAGATGTGTCCAAGCACCGGAACCGTGACTTGAGCATCCCAACCACACGCTCAATTATGTTTCTTGTTTGTGCGTGTGCCTCATTATGGAGTGCTTGTTCGGGTGTGTGTGCATTTCTGATGGGTGTCATCAGGCACTGCTCCAGTGCGTATCCAGCATCCCCCACTAGGTGACCGTCAGGGATGTCCCCATTGGCAATTCTCTGGTACAGCTGCATCAGATGCCAGCTGTGGGAATCGTGATAGCTTCCAGGACAGCCAGCACACACATTCATTATTATGCCCTGGGCATCGCACACAACATGGCAGTTGATGGAGGGGAAACATTGCGGTTGATGTAGACACTACCCCGCTCACCGGGTGGTGCTTTGATGTGTATGTGCATGCAGTCTATTGCACCCACTATCTCAGGGTATTCTGCTATTTGGTGGAGAAGACACATATTGCTGGCCAATGCCTCACGGGAATTGGGGAAATATACATGCTCACCGACATGTGCTGACATGGCATCCAGGAACTGGTGCAGTACCCTGGATGCTGATGCCTGTGAAACCCCCATCATATCACCAGTTGGTCTCTGGAAGGTAACTGTAGCTAGTATTCGTAGGCCAACACATACCTTGGTATCCACTGCGATGGATTCCCCTCTGTTGGTTCTGTGTGTGAGGTGTGGCTGGCACAGCTCAACAATTTGCTGCAGGAGGTCTCTGTCCACTCTATAGCACTCCACTATCTCCAGCTCATGTAGCCCTTGGTAGGTTACCCTGGGTCTGTACACTTTTCTCGTATCCTCACTGTGGATTTCTCAGCAGCATTCACAATATCACCACCCTCAGCATCTTGCACATGTTGGCTTATGATAGCAATAGTAGCCACTAACATTTTGTCTGACTTAAGCTTTTTAAGTTTTCACTCTTTGTATACTGCAGTGTTGCAGAGTTCTTGAGAAAAAACATGGAGGAATGGTGCTTGCAGAGTTTAAAGTGCTTGGCTTGGCTGGCATAGTCTACTGCCTGTGTAATTGGCTGATTTTGATATATTTCACCTGGCAGCTCTGCTAGTTCTCCCTGGTTAACTTCCTACTACTTCTTTTCCTTCCTTTTCCCTTACTGTTTCCACAAGGGGCAGCGCCAAGCAAACAAGTGCAAACACGTGCACATGAGCGCACACGCGTACACACAGGGTTACACAGGCATACACGGGCTTACACTGGCTTACAGGTGTGAACACGCATGCACACGGTGTAAGCACGTTTGCAAGAAATTTCAGATATATCCACGGCATACACCTTTGGTTTCTGGGTTTCAGCTAGACAACTGTAGACATGCCTCTTGCAATCCTGAGCAACTCATGGCAAACACAAGCCACTCTGCTCCAATAAGCTTACAGTCTTTCAGACATACCCCCTCATGATGTCACCTATCTTCTACTCTACTACTCCCCTACTCCTACACTTACACTATAGGGACATGGCTCACATTCCAGGGAAAATTGGGATTCACTATCCTTATCCTCATTTGCATAGGATTGCCTACTAATGCTTGGTTACATCTCTCAAACTGAGCTTCCCCCCTTAGTAACCACTACTCAGTAGCCATGTTGTCTTCAGCCTGCCATTCACCTGCATGGCAGAATAATATTTTTATTAAACATGCCTATTTTTGGCTATTTTTAATTATTTTCTGGTTTTTAAAGAGCCACACGTTTGCGCGGTGGTGCGCTATGCTTAAACATCGGAGATCGGGGGGAAAACATTTTTTTATTAATTTTTAACCTATAAAAATGCCAATGGCCTTATATTTGGCCATTGGCATGCATCCTCAACTGGATGCATCCTTTATTTGGAGCTGTCATAGCTCCGTTTAGCTATTTGCAGAACGGTACTCCGTTACCAACGGAGTACATTTCTGCAAATAACACTACTCTTCCACGGACAGGTTAGTGTTTCCTGGATCGCAAATGAACCTCATTTGCATAGCTTTCAGCAGCAAATGAGGTAATTTGCATAACATAACACTGTCCGTGCAAGAGTAGCTTTAGAAGCTCTCATGCATGCTCCTGCCGGCTGTTGCTGGATCGCTTGGCAGACATATTGGCTGTCTGCCGTCTTACACTACTCTTAGACTCCATGCAAGCCTTCGTAAATCCAGAACAGCATTTAAAGCATTTGTCTGATACAAATTTTAATAAATAAAGACAGAGAAAATCAGCTTCAAACAGAGCTGATATAAGGGTGGTGGAGGCATTTGAATTACTAAGCATCTTTTCATAATAAAAGTACTATTGAATTCCTCATTACTTTAAAAATTTGCCATTTATTACACTTGTTCTGTTGAAGTTAATTTACTGCAAATGAAAAAAAGTCTTAGAACTCAGCAGTTCTAAAACCTTTTATCAAGAAAGTGTTGCCACTGAGTAAAGGCATGAAAGTTCTGCATGAAGTTAGTGATGAACATAAGAAATGTACACTCTCTGTGAAAAAAGTATATATATATATATATATATATATATATATATCAACTAGAATGAACCATAAATATGAATCTCTCTTTAGAATGGTTTTCGGGGGGACTGCAATAAAGAAGCGAACTATATCTCTTTTATACTAATATCAGCATTTTTTTATTATTATTCTAAAATATGACATAAAGAATTAATTTTCAGTTTCACTTTTAGATTATCAGTATTATACAATATTTTGCTAGTTATGTGAATG
>NC_056733.1:1511694250-1511730518 GCF_019279795.1 Protopterus annectens
CAGAACACAGCCCACTGGATACAGAGTGAATAAGGCACTTTAAAGCAGTTGGAAGTGGGTTTGCGAGACGGTAAGCACTGCTAACCTCCGGTTACGTTTTCATGCACTCAGTTAGCTTCTAAATTGCTTAACCTGTGTAGGCAATTCTTAGCTTAGTGCAAACCCACGCAAACCTGCTTACAACTGCTTTAAACTGCCTTAATCACTCTGCATCCAAAGGGCCGTGTTCTGCCCAGCAACAAAATAAACAGCTCTTGCAAGGCTCAAACCAGGGGCCCTACATACCCTAGACAGGGTGATGTACCACTAAGCCATGACTGACACACAGAAGTTCAATGTTTTCAGAAAAAATTCATCCAGTCCTGTCATGTAACAGTACAGAGAATGTATACCAACACCTAGATGTCTGTGTGTGTAGCTATATTAAAATCTAAACAGATACAACATATATATATATATATATATATATATATATATATATATATATATATATATATTGCTTTATTAACTCTACACACATGCCTAAACTGACACATATATGTGGCTACACATATATGTTACATATACACAGTCTGGGTCTGAGCTGTCTGCAAACAGCTACAGTTAACTTTGAACCTAACACCACTCTTAAGTATTCAACTGCGGTACTACCTTTATCATTCTTATAAGAAAAGTGCAGTCCGGATCTAAACTGTCTGCAAACAGCTAAAGTTAACTTTGAACCTAACACCACTCTTAAGTATTCAACTGCGGTACCACCTTTATCATTCTTATAAGAAAAGCACAGTCCGGGTCTGAACTGTCTGCAAACAGCTAAAGTTATCTTTGAACCTAACACCACTCTTAAGTATTCAACTGCGGTATTACCTTTATCATTCTTATAAGAAAAGTGCAGTCCGGGTCTGAACTGTCTGCAAACAGCTAAAGTTAACTTTGAACCTAACACCACTCTTAAGTATTCAACTGTGGTACCACCTTTATCATTCTTATAAGAAAAGCGCAGTCCATGTCTGAACTGTCTGCAAAGAGTTAAAGTTAACTTTGACTATGTGTCTACCTGTTTGAGCCAATATTCATTTTCCCCTGGAGAGCACTCTGCTTTGGCTTGTAAGCAGCCCCCCCCCCCCCACACACACACACACACACACACACACACACACACACACACACACACACACACACACACACACACACACACTCATCTTCCACTTTCTATCTTATTCCCTTCTGTTAGCAAATAGTATCCATAACTGATCAATACTGTGTGTTTGTTAATTTAAACTGAGATCACAGTAGCCTACTGATACACGGTTATCCTGTTTTTCCACCTGAGAAATGGTTAAGAAATTATTTACAGTTTTAGAGCAGTCCTTGGTCAATTGTGATTGTTTCAAAAACACAAACTTGTCTTTGCTTTGGCTCATTAGCAGCAGTACAAAGAACTGCCTACTCACACCCTTGTTCACCCCTCCCCCTTCCCTGTTTTACCTTAAGGCAATCCCAAAGTTAATAAATATTACCTGTGGCAGGCACCATTTTTAAAACTGCAACCACCCTTGTCACTATCATATGTTCATTTATCAGTTAACTCTGTTAACTGATTGTTTCCAGCCCTCTCATAAGAGCAACTAACTGGGTCTCTACCCGCTTCGCTCCACACCCTGCAGCCTATTCCCTCCCGCCCCCAGTGGTCCCACATTATTACACTCACAAACCCCTCCAATCTTTCCAATAGCCAACCACAGCGCTAACCCAACACTACCTCCTCCATCTTCCCACTACTATCACACCTCCTCAACTAACATGTACAAACATACCTTACCTATGCTCACTGCATGCACTCTCCTTGCATATCTTACATCCTACCAAAGCTCCATCATTCCCCCACTCAACCACTACCACTGTACTACTACTCACACCACTACTCATGTCTCACCCTCACTCAGGTCCCCTCCCACCAACTCAAGAACCATCCCTATGCATCCCCCACATACTCTACCAACTATATTACTCAAACATAAAGCATCCCTACAACTTAACATAGTAACCTTCCCACCATATGTATTACCCACAGAGCACAATCATAAAGTTTCCCTTATAAACAAACACATTCAAAAACTGAGAAAACTAATAACCTCATGCATATCAAAACTAGCCCTAAGTGGAGACATCCACCCCAACCCTGGCCCTACCATCTCCAACCCCAATCCTCATAATCAGACTAGAAACCACAACTTCTCCCATATTACAGCCAATAGAAAGCCAAGTGACTTCCTTCTACTATGCCTAAATATTAGAAGTATATCCAACAAAGTCCATGAACTCCATGCTACCATAGACTTGTACTCCCCAGATATAGTCATCCTGACAGAAACCTGGCTAAAACTTCACATGACGAGTGAGCAAATACTCCCTACAGGTTATGGCATACTAAGAGTAGACCAGCTAAACAAGAAAGGAGGCGGTGTAGCTAAAATATTTAAACAGCATCTAAACATCCAGATCTTAAAATCATCAGCTCCACAAATAGGCAATGAAGAAATAATATATACCAACCTCAAAATAAACCAAAACAAAACCATCAACATAATTGGATGCTACCTCCCACCTGGCAAGAACATCCCTCCACTAAAAAACCTCTTCAGCTGTTCTACCCACCATCTCCCCCAAGAAACTATAAGTTTAGGTGATTTCAATATTGACTGGCAATCCTGTTCTGGCAACCATCCAACCCATCATGTAAACCTTCATGGCTTCACCCAACTAGTCCAGTCGCCAACCAGGATAAATAAAAACTCCAGCAAGCACACTACCCTGGATTGGATACTAGTCAGTAAGAGCCCCCATTCATATTACAAGCTGCTTATCAGATAGCCTCAGTGATGACTCAACAACATTCCTACTCAAAAAATACCTATACCAAGCTAAACCTGTCATCTACCGTCAAATACGTAAAAAACTAAACTTTAACCCACTCACATTCATCTCATCCCTCAAAGAATGTAACTGGCATCCTCTAAAGTACCTCAGTCTTGATGACGCAGTTGAATTTTTTAATACTACCTTCCTGAGCATCCTTAATTACCATGCCCTTATAAGACTTTCCAGAACCAAAGCACAACCCTCCCCATGGCTACAGAAAACCACGAAGTCAGAAATGCAAAACAGGGATAAAGCCTGGGAGCACTGGCACAAAACCAAAACCCCCTCAACTAGACAGAAATTCCTAGAACTACGCAATAGAGTCAAAAAGCTAATAAAACAGGACAAATTCCAATACTACCAGTCTGCCCTAGACTACTCACAACACAGCCCCAAACAATTCTGGTCCTCCATAAACTCCACCCTCCACCCAGGTAAAGTCAGTACCCCTCCTCCTAACATCCCTCACTCCTCAGAAAATATTGCTACCTCATTCAACACACACTTCATACAAACCATACTATCACTAGCTAAACAACACAACCCCCTTCTCCTCCAACCCACATCTTCAACTAGTAATCTCCCCATCCTCCAACCCACATCTTCAACTAGTAATCTCCCCACTGCCTTCTCTTTTTCTCCTGTACCTACCTCCAACATAAAAAAACTCTTAACTAAACTTAAACCCACCAAATTAGCAGCAGACAACCTCCCAAGTGAATACCTACAAATCGCAGCTGATGCTCTGGCCTAACCAGTATCCATCTTGACTAACCGATCTCTGTCAGAAAGTTACGTTCCCACACTGTGGAAAGTATCACATATAACTCCTCTCCACAAAGGTGGACCCTCCACAGAACTAACCAATTACCACCCCATAGCTATTCTCTCTCCCACTCTCCAAAATACTAGAGAGATGCATACACTCTCAGGTCTCAGACTACTTCCTTACTAACAACCTCCTTTCCAATACTCAGCATGGTTTCTGACCAAACCATAGCACCACCACTGCCTTACTCTCCTTTACTAACACTATCCTTCAGCATAAAAACAATGGCTATCTCTCCTCTGCTACTTTCCTAGACCTATCTAAAGCATTTGACATGGTCCCACACAAACAACTTATCTCTGTCCTCAGTAACCTATCCTTCTCTCAATCAGTCACCAACTGGTTTCAGAGTTACCTGTCTAACCGCCAACAATCCGTTGTATGGCAGAATGACATATCTCCCCAACTACCTGTCTCCGTAGGGGTTCCCTAAGGATCCATCCTTGGACCCCTACTCTTCTCTGTTTACACCAATAATCTAGCCTCTGCCACCAAACATGGCACACTCATACAATATGCAAATGTCTCAACCATCATCTGCTCAGCCCAGTCCCTACCCAAACTGAAAAAGGTCACACAGGAAGCCTTTTCCTCTGTTGAAACTTGGTTATCCAATGCCCAATTAATACTCAACCCAAACAAAACTGAACTACTCATCTTCCACCCCACCAAACATACTCAAAACAACTCTCACTTTAACATCACAGCAAAAGACAACACCACTATATACCCAACTGAAAACACCAAATTACTAGGAGTGGAAATAGACAATAAACTAAAATTTGACATTCACATATACATGACCATAAAAAAAGTCCACAAAAAACTAGGAGCGTTATACAGAAATAAGCAACTTCTCACCAAAGCAGCAAAGATTTCAATAGCAAATTCCCACCTTATCTCCACCCTACTTTATGCCTCTCCAATATATACCAACCTAAGGCAATGCGATCTAAACAAGCTAGAGACTGGCTACAACAAAATCGCTAAATTCACCACAGAGGCATCCTACCATAGTCACCACTGTCTCTCACTTGCTGAACTGGGCTGGCTTGAACTTCCTCACCTCCTTCAGTGGTATCAACTCTCACTCGCCCACAAACTAGTAAACCACCCACTAAATGTCCCATCCCTCCAAAATCTACTCCAACCCTATCGCACCACCAGACCACTAAGATCCAGCAACAAAAATCACTTGCAAATCACTAAAGCCAATTACTCTGCTGGTGAAGCACTATTCTCTTGCACCATAGCCAAATTATGGAACTCCCTCCCAACCACAATTACCTCCATACCATCATGCATCCACTTCAAAACCTTACTAAAAGCGTACCTAAAAACATGCTGGCTATTCCCTTGCAACTCCCACTCTAATATCACCCACCCCATCCAACCACTACCTTTCTTTCCACTCCACTAACTACCTTGATTATAGCAAGTTCAGATGCTCATAAGCCTAGTAGTTATTATACAGCAGGAACTTTTTATTGTAACATGTGTTAATGTCTGTTATGTACTTCACAGATAAAGATTCTAGTTGTCTACTGATGTACTATGTTCTTCATCTGTAAATATGTTGTAAGTAACTGCTATGTTAAATTGTTAATTGCTATGTAATCCAATGTAACTACTGTCTGTTTATTTTAACTGTGGAGCTTTTCTCCCCGGGCCTCCACTGAAAATGGACCTATGTCCAGTCGGACACTCCCGGTCAACAAATGTAAATAAATAAATAAATAAAATAAATAAAATATACACAGCATGTTACATATGTGTACGCAGATGTATATCTATGTAGTTATATACGGACATAGTTATATATATGTTAGCAGATACATATATCTATATAGGTATATATGGCCATACATCTGTAGATAGCAATTGCAGATTAACAAATACACATATGTCCACATTCACCATTAATGGGGTTGAGAGGCCCCGCACACTATACATCTTGTAGAAATAGGCATCCCCCCACAGCCAAGCACATGCACCCTGCAATACAATACCAAGAACAGTCTGCCTCCCATAGGACATGTAATAAGTGGAAGCCATCAACATCCCCAGAATACAGATATGCAGATACAGATCTATATATATATATATATATATATATATATATATATATATATATATATATATATATATATATATCTATACACACACACACACACACACACACACACACACACACACACACATGTGACTACACATATACAGATATATGTACAGTAAGATACATATGTAGAAGGTGCACACAATATGGAACAGCCACTATGCCTACAGTTAACACCTGAACAACTGGACACTGTATGGGCCACTCATACTTATGCCAATCGTTGCTGCAACATATACCCATAGAAAGGTCATAGGAAAGACACCACATACATGTTTGCAGAAATGTGAATCCTTTAATTGTGTACTATAACAGTTCTATATGCCATGTCATATAGCTGTTCTGATACTGACAGGCATATAAACAGAGTACTGCAACTGTGAAACAGTTACACTAATACAGTAGTCTGGAAAGGTTCACAAATGTTGCTGTCCAGGCCAAGCCCTTCAAATTCTACAATAGTGAAGACAGACTGCCACAGGATACCAAACAATCAACAGTATGTACTGCAGGTGTGTAGTTCAGCAGCCTCTATCTACATTCTGTAGAAACTCAGTAGGTGGTAAAGATGTTCTGTGATCAAATGGGTTGTAACTGGTACATAACAAGGCATAACTGACACCATCACAAGCACACTGACAAACAGAACAGTCTGTATGGCAGGAGGCAGTAGGCTTGCAGTACCCCAATTCATGTTAGTAATGTCAATATAGGTGATGTATATGGTACTGTACATCCAGATACCTTGTGGCAGCTCACCCCTGATACCCCCACATTTTGTAACAGCCTAGGTCATTTATGGTGTGCCCCACCTAGACTCAATAATACAGGCCCATATACCACTGTTACATACACTGGCCTTTGCAGTGCATAAGGGTACATATGTATTGTTTAGGTGATGCCCACACATATATGGCCCCAGCCCCACTGTATGCGTGGGGGATACAACAGCAGTGGACTAATGGCAGCAATGACAGTGTGATATACTCACAGCCCACTACAGAACAACCCCCAACAGCATGACATATGTGCAAAGCTTGGTATGTAGTTGGAGGACAGAGGCTGGAACACAGGCACATATGTGGAACACTGTTGCCATACACTAAGCAAGGTGCTGGTATTACAGGATAGTCTGCAACTTACCCTTAATCAGGGAATTGAGGTTAGAAATAGAAATTTATGTAGGCATGTACTGATAGCACACAACACACACACTGCCAGTGTAATATCTGACACAGGACCTGTGTGGTGGACGGACAACACATGATAGCCATACCTCTGTCCAGCAAGAGGATAGGCCCACAGTTGTGAGCTATGCAGACAGACTGCATTCCAAGGTACACTAGTATGTGCACACACACACCCTGTAACATCAATACTATCCAAAGCATTACACAGCTTTACTGAGTCTGTCTGTAGTTCCTGATCCTCCTACAAATATGTGGCCGCTCTGAGTGTACAGGTTCCCCTGTAAGAGGTATTGCTACCTGCTGTCTGTAACACTGATGCCCACAAACAGGAAGGATGTCCATCAAACAGGAAATGTAAAGGGACCACGCCCACGTGCTGTAGGGATTTATAATGGGTGGTTGCCATGACAGTGGTAACTGGAAGTACTACACATGTAATTATATATATATGGCTATCTGGATAAGTATATGTAAATATATTTCCACCATATGTCCTGGACATGGAGTGTAGCCCTACCCCAGCCCCTATAGTCCCAATGTCATAGTGCAAGGGGATGTCAGGTATGTATAGCAGGTATATTACTAGACTATTGCTACTGTTATTGGGATTGTCTTCACAGACATGGTGTGTGTGGCAGGTGACATCTGCTTATAACATATGTGTCATTGGCTACTGACAGACATCCTAAGAAAATCATTGTAAAGTACCGCTGCTAGCATGTAATGCCCTTGTGGAGTGCAGCAGAGATATTGGCCACTATATGTGGAACTTCAGACACACCCTGTACAGTCCAGAGGTATACACATAATCCCTTAGTGCACAACATGTGTACCAGGCCCTGACAATATGAATGCAGACAGCCATGTAGATGGGTATAACACATAAAGACTGGTATGCATTTGGCATCATAGGTGTTGGATTCACACACTCATGTCTGGCCTGACACATAATGACTGCTGGTACAGGGGTGCCATGGACACATACTACCCACTAGATATTGACATGCATCTATACAGCATCCCACTGCTTTGTCTGACATACATGACTTTAAAGGGAGGCCCAGCAGCAGTACATCTGGCAAGTATCTGCACATGACATCTCACTGGTTAAGTACACTAAGCTGCTAGGCATGTAACAATGCACTGTGCAGGCTACAGGCAGACGGCTCAACACTGGCCTACATCTCATATGGGGGACTGCACATGTACCTGCATATATAGCAGGCTCAACAGCCATGTCACAGCACAGGGTAAGATATACCTATGTGACAGTGCATAACCACAACCAATCTGAACACATCCACAGCCACATATGGTAAGCTAGCATAATATTACAGTATATGAACTATCTGTGTTACACCATCCTCATATGTGCCACTTACAGAATGACCCTACATATACTGGGCTGCTACACAGTTTGGTCTGATGGCTGTCTGTGGTATGGGACATGTGTGTGTATGGCCCTACAAACATGTACGGCAAAACTGAACCATACAGTGGGGCAGCATGTAACATCTGATAGAAGGGGAGCTAGAACAATGACATCAACCACAATCTGTACACAGGCTAAAGTACATATTAACAATACACACACTGTCGAAATTCACCATCACTACACAGACCTCAGTACTGTACAAACATCCACAGACTGTCCAGCTTATGTCATGAAATATAACCCCTACTGTACATGACATGTGTAGCAATCTGATATATCACTGGCTTATCAGACATGATGACACTATTTATGGTGTACAGCACATATACACCACTTCATGCACGACATATGTACAAAGGTTGACAGAGGTGTGCCTGACAGCACATACACATGGCCAGTATAGACATGTTGCTGTGATAACCTCATAAATTTTCCATTGTAACGGGGTTTGTTGCAACATATGTCCTATGAGGGATATGAAATCAGAAACTGTGTATGGCCTTCACCATCTACAGACTGCAATCCTCACACTGCCTTCTGCATTCCACAGATAGATGCACTGTGGCTAACACATGAAACCAAAGACACAACACACTGCCCAGTCTGCAGATGACCCTGCAGATGGGGATTCCTCATATAAATGGAACTAACATGGCAGGTACTGCGACATGTATGACAAGCATATCCAGACAAACACTGTTAAACCAACATTACTCCAAATGCAGTATAGCAGCACTTACAGTCTGTAGTCAGGTCAGGCACATCTCCTTCCTGTTCGTTGCCCTATTTCCACAGTGTATGTTGTTAGAGGTAAATCCCCAATCCATCTGAGATGCTATTTGCCAAACAACAGATCTAGTTCCTGCTCACAGCGACTGAAAAGGGCCAACACCACCATGATGTTCCTAGGTATTGGAGTGTGTTTCCATGCAATTGACTATGGGAATGTTACCACAGCTGTTCCACATGCAATCAGCTAGGGGAGGGCTGCAATTCGTGCAGAGGCCATCAGCTGATCATGAGCATCACCTAAAATACACATGCTGCTGCCTAAGCAAGGCAGGTGTGGGTCTCCACATCCACCAGAGAGGGAGTGAGGGAGGCAGACAGGGGCAAATACATGTCAGGGAGGGGTATGTGAGTAAAACTGAAGCATGTTTGTGTCACACACCTACCAGCATAGGGTATAAACCCCCGACAGCTATGTAATGCTATCACAGTTCGATGCAGTTATTGGATGCACCACATGAGTTACCTGCTGTGGAGCACTCAGAACATATATGTGATTGTGAGTGAAATCTGCAACAGGGATATGGTAGATATACGGTAGGTGACGTACACGTGCCTGTCTGCATGAACAGGTGCCACTGTCAACACAGGCACACTCACATAGGGACGTACACACATTGACACACTTGGCAGGGCCAGGATTGCAACTCATCACTAGTGGGATTGCCACAACACATCAATGTGCAGGTATCACATGCACCACACGGGTCATACGGAGGTCATATGGGCAAAGAGTATGAGAAGGTGTTAGACATCAGACAGCATGCTTCAGTATGCCCTGGGGGGTTGTAGTGAGTGTGGATGTGGACATACACACCATACAACACACACACAGGGTGCCAGTTCTGACATGCATTGGTGCATGTCTGCACAGGTGTGTGGTGGCCAACTGTGCCAGCAGGCTGTACAAGGGTACGCGATGGGTATACCTTGGCATTAGGCCACATGACAATGGTTTGCATTATGGCTCAGGCCTGTAGTTTCTGCATTTTCCCACACAGGTGGGTATTGCATCTCCCATCCAGTCACCTTGGTGGCTATTATGTGTGGCCAATGCTGTACATCACATGCCATGTATGTGTTCCTTAGTCCATGACATGGTTGGTGTCTGGGATGTGCTCACCTTCCACATGCATGCACAGTGACATGTGGAACTGTACCTGGGGTGTCTGGCCCATGTTGTGAACACAGATTATCATCAGATGTGTCAGTCTTGCCCACCTGTGGCAGGAACTGGTAATGGGCAGCAGGTTTACCCTGCACCTACATTGATAGCATGCTAACAGCATTCCCTGATGTCAGTGTCATCTGTCCATACAGGGCATCATCAGATGTGTCAGTCTTGCCCACCTGTGACATGAACTGGTAAGGGGCAGCAGGTTTACCCTGCACCTACATTAATAGCATGCTAACAGCATTCCCTGATGTCAGTGTCATCTGTCCATACAGGGCATGTTGTCAGGCATGGTATGTCCGTTGTGAGTCACATGTGAAGGCACCACAAGTGGTGCAGGTGTCCATTGGGGAACATGGTGGAGGTGCACTGTCTGCATGTACGTGCATATTGGGCACATGGGCAGGGTGACATGCCCTCTGTAGCCCACTGCTATCACTGCATAGTTACTATCAGAGGCCAATATGCAGTGTGCTACCCACATATTTGATGTTGCCTAGGCATGTGTATGCGTATGACACATGGGTTGAGTGTGTGCTCTGGGTAATAGTGGGGTTGCTAACTGTGATTGGCTGGCCTTGATGTCACATGTATGGGTATGGCTTTGCACCCCAGCCTCTCAGCTAATTTACATGTTTTATCCCTGTATGGTTGACATTGTGATATATAGTAGGGCCACCATAAAAGAAATAAGCAAAGCCCCCTCCACATTGCCCACACGTGTCACACACTCACCTCTACACAGGATATGAGTTACAAACACACACCTGTCACGTCTGGGAGTAGAACCCCTACCTAACTAGTTTACTACACTACAGCACTATGCAGTGATAGTATGCACCATGGACATTACTGAAGTACTTCTTCCCCAAAGGTGTATTTCACAATGAATGACATCAGCAGGATTACCACAGTAGTGCATTTCAACTGTACTGCAAGTGACTAGCCTAAAATGCATTGATCCTTACACAGGCAGTAAGACACACACAAAACATCAACAACTGACATGTGTGGGTACAGAACCCCTGACAGAGGTCTATAGCACACTACAGCATGGAGCTGTTATAGCACACACCACAGGGATTACTAGTGAAAGCCTTCCCCAAAGGTGTATTTCACAATGAATGACATCAGCAGGATTACCAAAGTAGGACATTTCAACTGTACTGTGAGTTACTAGCCTAAAATGCATTGCTCCCTACACAGACAGTGAGACACACACAAAACATTCACAACTGACATGTGTGGGTATAGAAACCTTGACCAAGGCCTATATCACACTACAGCGTGGAGCCATTATAGGTCACACCACAGGGATTACTAAAGACCTTTCTCCCCAAAGTTGTATTTCACAATGAATGACATCAGCAGGATTGCCAAAGTAGGGCAATTGAAATGTACTGCAAGTGAGTAGCCTATAATGCATTGCTCCATACACAGACATTGAAACACACACAAAACATCCAGAACTGTCATGGATAGAGATGGAACCCTACCACAGTTCTAAATCACACTACAGCAGTACATAGTTACAGGAGACGCTACATAGATTATTGAGCTAAAACCTTCCCAGAGGTGTATTTCTGGGTGGGTGATATCAGCAGCCTTGCCAAAGTTGAGTATATGAATTCTAAGGAGTGTGAGTAGCCTAAAAAGCATTGCTCTCTATTCAGTCAGACACACACACAGATTCACACACAAACAGTTGCCAGGTCTGGGGTTAGAACACCTACCTAACTACTTTATCACATTGCAGCAGTACACAGTTACAGGACATGCTACAGAGATTACTAGGCTATGACTTTCCCAGAGGTGTATTTCTAGGTGAGTGACATCACCAGCCTTGCCAAAATTGAGTATATGATTTGTACAGAGTGTGAGTAGCCTAAAAAGCATTGCTCTCTACTCAGTCAGACACACACACACAGTTGGCAAGTCTGGGGTTAGAACTACTACCTAACTAGTTTATCACTACAGCAGTACGCAGTTATGGGACATGCCATGGAGATTACTGAGTTACAGTTCTCCCAAAGGAGCATTTCACATTGGATGACCTCGGCAGGCTTGTCATAATACTGTTATGGAGAGGGTGGTGTGTGCATGGGCCATAACCCATTCATGTAGGGGTTGACATGCCACATGCGGGCACACACAGGGTCATATGTCACAGGTACGTGTATACAGTTACTAGATGTCTACTTCCTTGTATAATCATGTTGCACAGCTGGCACGTGCACCACATAATCTGTCATGCTGACAGATACTGGTGGCTAGTATCTGCAGTGAGTGACATCTGCACCTCATGTGTTTGGGGCCCTTCGGCTGTGTGCTGGGTTGGACAGGTCCGGATGGCACCTTGTCACGGTCACCCTCTTCCACACATCTATGTCCGTCTGCCTTTGGCTTATTATAGTGTGTTGTTCTTCATATATGTCTGTATTCCTATCCACTGTGTGTGTGCAAGGTAGGAGTGGTGCATACTGACTTGTGTCTGCACTAAGAACTGCGACTGCCAGATATGTCTGGTCCACTGGTGTTTGCAGACATGGCCTTCATGTGTTTAAGTGTGTGAGCATGCCCAGTATGGCCATCTGTATTGCATGTGTGGATCAAGTCCAGGTAGTTTATACTGCAGTGCTGACCTTTGTGTTGTACACCAACACATAGCATGCTGTGTCTGCAGGGTATCCATTGGTCATTTGGCATTGACTGTTACTACATTTCTGCATAGCTGGGGGGACACCTGACTGTTTCTACATTTCTACATAGGTGTGGGGCAGCACACCTGACTGTTTCTATAAGTGTACGTAGAATGGGGGGGGGCACACCTGACACTTGTATACATTTGCTGGGACTGTACTGGTATGCCAGGTACTCCATTTCAGTCTGTAGTCTTACCTATCGTGCTGGATAGAGGCATACCAGTGTACTACAGATCTTAGTTTTAATTACCTACATATTTGTTTCTGACTTCCTAGCCTTCACAGCTTACATCCAACTGCCTGGCCTGCTGTAGTCTGTCTGCATAGGCCTGGGGGTGGGGTTACCCACAGGGCAAATTCAGAGGCCATAGTACAGCATTTGTTTGTGTTTGTTTACTCCTATCCTGCTGGCTGTAACTGTTGTTATGTATGTGACCCCCCAACTGGCATATGTGAGTCACTTACCTTGTGGGTGCCCCAGTACTGAGGGTGGTGCTGCAGGGCTGCCTATGTCGGATGCACATAGTACACTCCCTACACATGGATGAGCACAGGTAGTGTCATGTTTGGCATCCCTTTTACTGTATGTGTGAGTCAGAGAGAGGTGTCATTCCCTGTTTCCCTACTGTGTCAGTGCATGTGCTATGCATTGCCTCTTTGCCAAGGCCAGGGCATACTGGGCATGCCTCCTTCTGCCTACTGGGGCAGGTTAAGGTTGTTTCTCCTCCGAGTCACTCTTTGCCTGTGCAGGCCTTGGCAATGGTGGAGGGCTGTGTGGCCCTGCCCCATGCTGTTCCTGCTGCAGATGTTTCCACAGGATCATATTGTGTAGCATGGCACAAACAAGGACAATTTGGGTACATGTAGTTGGTGAGTACTGCAAGGCTCCAACAGATGTGTCCAGGCACTGGAACAATGACTTGAGCATCCCAAACACATGGTCTATTAAGATCTGTGTTTGTGCGTGTGCCTCATTATGGAGTTCATGTTCGGGTGTGTGTGGATTTCTGATGGGTGTTATCAGCCATGGCTCCAGTGTGTATCCAGCATCCCCCACTAGGTGACCATGTGGTTTGTCCCCACTGGCAAATGTCTGGTACAGCTGCGTCAGATGCCAGATGTAGGAATTGTGGTAGCTTCCAGGGCAGCCAGCACACACATTCATTATTATGCCCTGGGCATCGCACATGACCTGGCAGTTGATGGAGGGGAAGCACTTGTAGTTGATGTAGACCCTACCCCACTCACCAGGTGGTGCTTTAATGCATATGTGCGTGCAGTCTATTGCACCCACTACCTCACAGTATTCTGCTATTTGGTGGAAGAGACGCATATTGCTGGCCAATGCCTCATGGGTGATAGGGAAATATACTTGCTCACCTACATATGCTGACATGGCATCCAGGAACTGGTGGAGTACCCTGGATGCTGATACCTGTGAAATCCCCATCATATCCCCAGTTGGCCTTTGGAAGGTACCTGTAGCTATTATTCTTAGGCCTACACATACCTTGGTATCCACTGGGATGGGTTCCCCTCTGTTAGTTCTGTGTGTGAGGTGTGGCCGGCACAGCTCAACAATTTGCTGTAGTAGGTCCCTGCCCACCCTATAGCGCTCCACTATCTCCAGCTCATGTAGCCCTTGGTAGGTTACCCTGAGTATCTCTGTCTCCTCACTGTGGGTTGCTCAGCAGCATTCACATCTTCACCATCCTCAGCCTCTTTCACATGCTGGTTTATGATAGCAAAAGCAGCCCCTAACATTTTTCCTCTTGCTTTCGTTTTGTAAAATTTCCCTGTCAGTATACACTGGTGGTGTAGAGTTTTTGGGAAAAACAAAAGGGAAAGGTGTTTGCATAGTTTATAGTGGTGTGCTGGGTTTGACTGGTCTGCTATCTGTGTAATTGGCTGATTCTGATACATTTCACCTGTCAGCTAAGCTAGTTCTCTTTGATTACCTTCCTACTGCTGTTTTCCCTTCCCATTGCCTCCCTGTTTAAGCCTGTGTGAGCGCCGCACAAATGGAGTGCTCAAATGTGCACAGAGCTGCTATTTCCTGGTTTAACTTCCTTTTTCTTCATGTAAAACCCATTGCGCAGCAGGCACACCCTCTTACACTTTGTAAAGAGTGCTAGGCAGGTTTAGACACACCCCTAGCTTAGCTGTGCTAAGCTAGGAGCAATCCCGAGCCACAGGGCTCCAATCCACTTACAGTATGCCTGACAGACCTTCCATGATGTCACCTATATCCTAGTCTTGCACCCAGCTATTTATACTCTTACACTCTTGGGACCTGCCTCACACCCTGGGGAAATCTGGGATTCACTATCCTTCCCCACATTTGTATAGGATTGTCTACTAATGCATAGTTTCATGTCCCACACTGAGCTTCCCCCCTTGGCAACCATGACTCACTGACCAGGTTGCCTTATGCCTGCCATTGACTTGCATGGCAGAATACTGATTTTAGTTAGAATGCTTATTTTAGGTGTATTTTATTATTTCCCCCCAATCCCATTTGCGTGCTGCTGCCCTATGCTTAAGCAGCCGAGAATGGCGAAAAAAAAATAAAAGTTTTTTTTTTTTTTTTTTTTTTAAACAGTTTGCAATGCCACTGGTCTTCTACTTGGCCACTGGCATGCTTCCTCAATAATATGCAGTCTTTATTTGGAGCTGTCATAGCTCCGTTTTATAGTTTGTAGAAATGTACTCGGTTACTAGCCGAGTACATTTATGCAAACTGCACTCGTCCTGCACTGACAGTGGATGGCTTCCTGGATCCCAAATTACCCTCATCTGCATGGTTCACCTGCAAATTAGGGTAATGTGCATACAGGAGCGTGGTCCATGCAGGATTAGTCTAGGAGCTCACATGCACGTCCCGAGAGCTCGTTCCTGGATTGCATATCAGCCATATTGCTAAAAATAGCTATTAGACTAATCCTGCACACTCTACAGGGCTTCATAAATCTGGTGGAATGTTTCCTGGTGGATTCTCAATGACAAATAGGGCCAATGTTCGTATGCCTTTTTATCGTAGTGGATACTCAGCTTACTTGTGGTACTATTATATGGCACTAAAACCAGAATGTAGCATCTGCATTCTGATCCCAGTTTTAAATTAAAAGGGTCTGTCCTCAGATAATTTTTGATCTTCCCTAATTTTACTACTTAAGTTTTGTTTGGTTTCATACTGGAATTATCGTCAGTGGATCAGTATTAAAGTGAGATAATATCTAGTCATCCACATTGCTATCAATATTTTAATAATGCTGACCTGTTATTGAAGTACTGAAATCTAAAACCACTAAAATATTACCTTTTATGTTATTCATATGGATCATTGGTGCAAAATGTTAAGTATTAATTACAGTTTGTAAAAAAGCTGCTGAGAAGACCTGTGATCTTATCCTCATAGAAAAAAAATCTTTGTGGTGTGAAACCTGCAGTATCATTGCTATAATACTATATCAATAAAAATCTCCCTGGAATGTCATAAATATCACAGAACAAACAAACTGCTAATAAGCTTCAGCAATGAAAAAAATTATGTCATAAGTCTACAGTAAGTCATAACTAACTATAAACAGACATCAACATACAAGTGTGGCACTAAATGGTGGTGGGGGGGGGGGGTTGAGAATAGAAGCTTGTCCTACAGATGGAGTCCTGCTTTTCAAACATCTGCTGTTATGGTGATGAACTACAAACATGAAAAGGAGTTACCATTTAGCATATCATGAACTTCCAAATAGTTGGCTGATGTTTTAAATAAAGCTCTGAAAAAAGAAACAGCAAAACAACCTGTCTGGTTCAACAGAGAGGAATGTGTGTTAAATCAGTGAAGGGCTGCAATACTGGTAGTGTAAAGCCCCGAATACAAGGTGTCCCAAGATCAATAGGTGGCTTGGGCACTGTATGGCACTGGCAGGGAGGACTGATGGATACCTCTTAGGAGAGGACAAAAGGACAGAGCTGGGTGTAAACACTGTTAGTATCCTACAGGGATAGGAGGCATGGAAGCAATCATTAGGCTTACAAGGCCATCACTGATGTTATATTTCAAAGCAAGTGCAGGAAGAGCACTCGCACAAGAAGCAATCATTGTGAACTGCCACACCAAAGTGGGTTCTCTTGTATCCCCTTACACAAAGGGTCAAGAGATGTCTTTCAAAGTTATTTCATTGCCGAGATGCTGGTGAGACACAAAACACCATAGTGGCTGTCTAAATGATGCCCAAAAGGTACACCTCTCCACTGAGCTCTAGAAGGACCATCAGGACAAGATGAATGAATGTACATTGTTTGATCAAGAGGAGTCTTCAGGGTCATTCTTTCCAGCAGAAAAATTTCAAAGAAAAGTTGTGAATGTTTGTTAAGACGGTATCCTTAGAAATATTCTGAGCAGACATGTATTAAAGAAAGTTCCTACAGCAGTTGCTGATCTTGTAGAATGTCTAATGACAATAGCAATTAACAGTTCATTGTACTTCTCATTATACAATGAGTGTAATTACTGTGTCATTTGGAGGAAGGTTCACTTGCAAACTGTTCTATTCTGTTGTCTTTTCATGAAAGAAAAAAAATCTAAAGTAGGCATTAACACATTTGCTATATATATATATATATATATATATATATATATATATATATATGATTTTAGCATTTTCCTAAACAGGGTAGAGGGAGTAAATAAAACCAGAAACACTGCAATTCCCAATAATGACACAAAAGTGCAATTTTGATTAAACTGTAAAAGTGAAACAGCTAAAGTGGAAATAACCAAATTACAGGCCCTCCCTTTCCTTCACCACTTTATTCAAATGCTACAAGTCATACTTGACATTTGTTTACCAACACTTCTTTTCAATCTGAGCATGCTTTGGTTACACCTATATAATCCATGACATAGTCTACTACTAATATAAATATGTCTCACTCTGATATTCAGATAGTTCCCTTTCTCCACATATCATCCTAATACTTCCATTTCTCTCTCTCTCTATCCCTTTCCGTCTTTCTCTCCAATTGTATGTTTCTTGTTCTTCTTTTCATCTATTTCCTCTGTCCTCAGTCTCTTTTCCTTCCTACTAGTTCCGCCTTAGTCCTTTTACACTTCAGTTCTGTTCCTACTCTTCTGTTCTTCAGCCTGCATGTGCTTACATCACTTGCAATACAAGAATATTTCCTTCTTATTAATAGTGCCTGTGTCTATGTCTAAAGCTTATTGCTATTGTAGCTAATATTAACATGTAAGTTGTGAATGATATTTGATATGCAAAATGTTATCCATCATAACAGAGCATATTTCTTCTGCAATTTTGCTTACTTCCATATGTAATGTATGTAACTGGTTCATCTTCTCATGTCACCCTACTTTGTTATTGAGTCTTCAGTGCTAGTATCCTCATTTCATGTAAATATAGATGTTATTTTGTTTTACTGTGTACTAAAGCTTGCCTTTATCTCATTTCTTTTCTGAAAAGGGTCTTTGGATCAGTCCACCTACCTAGTTAAGTAATTCAAATACAAATAAAATAAATAATAAATACTCACAGACTGCTATGCATTAATGTGTTTTCTATAGTCTTTTTGTATAGTTTAGTACAAATAACATTTGTGTAACAGCTTGCTATATCTAGAACATATTTACTTGTGTGGGTATTAAATAAAGGCTACTAATGTGGCACTCAGTCATACCTTTTTAATGTTATTGGGTGGCCCAGGTAATATTATTACTAATAACATTCTACTGAATGTGTTTTCAAGAGTTAAATCTTACCTGGAGAGCTATAACCTTTGTATATTGCCACATACAAACATATTTGTTATAATGGTACTAACTCTTTCGTATAATGGCTGCTCAGACTCGGACAATGTTTTTGCTAACTCCAAAATGCTGGCTAAGAATGAAACCCAAGTTTTCTCATTCACTGTCATGGTGTTAACATACTTCCGCCATAGCAGAAAAATGTATTTCAGCTGTTATTAATAAACATTGCTGCATCATCTCAAGTATCTGCTGAAGTATTCAATGTTACCTGTGTCATCCTTTTCAATAGTATGCGTATCATGTTCCCCCTCCTCACAGCTGACCATCAGCTGCCTCCAGCTCTTGTTCTTATTCATCAGGTCTACTGGACCCATCCTAGCCTTCACCAGGCACAATGCATACCACATCCAGGAATGGGGAGGAGAATGAGGATGCTGGTGTAGCGTCATACTGCTGCTAGGGAGTGCATAACTCCCACCGCTCCAGAGCAGGAATGAGGATGCCGGTGTGGCATCATACTGCTGCTAGGGAGTGTGTAACTCCCACTGCTCCAGGGCAGGAATGAGGATGCCGGTGTAGTGTCATACTGCTGCTAGGGAGTGTGTAACTCCCACCGCTCCAGGGCAGGAATGAGGATGCCGGTGTAGTGTCATACTGCTGCTAGGGAGTGTGTAACTCCCACCGCTCCATGGCAGGAATGAAGATGCCGGTGTAGTGTCATACTGCTGCTAGGGAGTGTGTAACTCCCACCGCTCCAGGGGAGGAATGAGGATGCCAGTGTAGTGTCATACTGCTGCTAGGGAGTGCGTAACTCCCACCGCTCCAGGGCAGGAATGAGGATGCCGGTGTAGTGTCATACTGCTGCTAGGGAGTGCGTAACTCCCACCGCTCCAGGGCAGGAATGAGGATGCCGGTGTAGTGTCATACTGCTGCTAGGGAGTGTGTAACTCCCACCGCTCCAGGGCAGGAATGAGGATGCTGGTGTAGTGTCATACTGCTGCTAGGGAGTGCGTAACTCCCACTGCTCCAGGGCAGGAATGAGGAGGGCAGGGGAATGGATGCCGGTGTAGTGTCATACTGCTGGGAATGAGGATGCTGGTGTAGTGTCATACTGCTGCTAGGGAGTGCGTAACTCCCACCGCTCCAGGGCAGGAATGAGGATGCCGGTGTAGTGTCATACTGCTGCTAGGGAGTGCGTAACTCCCACCGCTCCAGGGCAGGAATGAGGATGCCGGTGTAGCGTCATACTGCTGCTAGGGAGTGCGTAACTCCCACCGCTCCAGGGCAGCACTTATAAGCTCCACAGCTGCTGCCTTCAGGTGGTGCATGCATGTACAACCTCCCAGTCAAGTGGTATACTTCTTACAGAACTTCCAGGGTCTTAGTGGAGCTAATGCAGTGAACCTATGCAGCCTTCTTTATCCCAAGATGGGCGAGCAGATGTTGGACATCCTCTTCAGCTCTCATGCTACTAATCAAACATAGGTTGTCAGGGTTACAGTAAGGACTTTTATTACTCTGAGCAATAAAGTCTCAAAGGTATGCACATCTTGGTCATTTTACTTTTCAGAGTTTCCCTCCAGACTTAAACCAGTTGTTAAGACCATCTTCATAAAAAGAAAAAAAAAACATGCTGTCATAATGGCTGTCTTGCACCAAAATATACTTTTTTAATAATCTATATACTTACTTTTAACATTTCTTGTCTCTTTTAGCTTGCCTAATCACATAAATACTCATATAAGACATTCTTTTAATGTGTAAAATGTCTCAGCATTTATATGCACAGCTAATAAAGCTCATTTTATGGAAATATTCTGATGGCCTTTTTGTTTAAGTAGTCATTTTGCACATGCAAAATATCAATTAAAACTGTAATAATAAGCCATAATATACAAAAAAATATTTTTGTTTGCTTGCATCATTCACTGTGCCTCTAAAACATGACAATAATTGCATGAAAATTTAGTCAGTAATTTGCCTCATAAAACACATTTTATTATATAGTACTATTAACCTGTTTCCCTGTGCTGTTATAAAAATGTATCTTAAAAGTGGTTTCTTCAATTGTATGCATATTGCACACTCCTGGTTGTTTTCATAATAAGTCTCTTAACTCTTACTGTATGCATGCATATATACACAGTGTTAACATGTCCTTCTAACAAGGAACATGTATCTGGGAGCTATTTCTGCTCATATTGTCCCACTTTTCTCAATTGTACACCACCTTTTCCTTATCAGTATACTGTGTACAATTGGCTGTAGAACACCAGGATCTGCTTTCCAATCCAAGAAAAAACAGAGCATAGTTAAGCCATGCAACAAGACTGAAGCCTCTGCTCTTGGACTGTGTGTGAGGCTCAGTCATGATCTCGGCTTTTTAGAAGCTGTACAATCTTCACAGTTCACCTTCCAGGCCCATGGAAATGGTCCAGGCAGTTTTAAATGATAGCTACCAAACTTTAGAATCTAGTTAAAAACAATATCATAAGCTACAGGCTTTGTTGGTAATGCTGGACAGACAGCAGTTATAACTAGAGGCACAAAAGGAATGTCTATGTAGTGCAGTCAATACAAATCAGCAGCTTGCAGTTGTATCTCTAAAATTACAGATGAAGATGGATGAATTAGAAAACAGTGTTATGTGCAATAACATATGGTTTGTTGGTTTGCCTGAAGGGAAAAAGGGTCTGGTCCCATGGTTTTCATCACCAAAGAACTCATTCACTCCTGAAAATAAGTCTCCCTATTTTGATAGAGACAGTCCATTGAATTAATGCCAGGTAAAATTTGCTCAACCTTCATTAGCATTTTATTGTCCATTTTTTGGACTTCAGAGTTAAGAGAACTGATACCACAGAAAAGTAAGTTGTTGGTGAATAACTTTACTGTGGCAAAAAATCCCATACATGTATCCCCAGTTATTGCAATGCTTTGCTTATGAAAAAAAGGCTTTGGTCCCCTACATAAGGAAACTAAAATGGATTGAAGCTCCCTATTAATTACATTTCCATGCCACTTTGGTAGTCAGCTATGCTTGCATTCTACATCTTTTGACCTACCAAAAGTAGATACCTTTGTTGCAGCAGCCACATAATGTCTTTTAGAGCAAAGGAGGACCTGTTGCTATAGAGACAAACCAAAAATCAAAGGAAGCTAAATGTTCATCTAGCTGTGCTCCTACCTCACCTGGAAAATCTCTACCTGGGAATAAACAGCATGCGCTACCTGCAGGCAAAGCTAAGTCAGGTGAAGGCTGTTTGAAATGCTTAGTAAAGGTCTCTCTCTTCCTAGCAGTTCTGTGAATAAGGAGCAAGTATGCCCCATTGACTTACCTAGAGGATAAGAAGAGGGAAGAAGATGACTTTGTTACACCAGACCCTACCCTAGCAGAAGACCCAGGATAGATACACTGTAGTGCACACCATTGCAAAATTGACCAATGGCATACCTCTCAACTGCTCAGACTTTTGCAGAATGTCCAGATTTTTGGCTCATGTTTTTGGTCTGTTCCTCATAATTTTTTTTTTCCAGGTAAATCACTGGGATGATTTGAGGATTTCGGTAGGTAAATAATGACATACATTTCAGTTTCAGACCTCATATCCTTCGGAAAATGTATGCTAAAACAAACACCGTTATTCTAGCAACTTTCTAAGTTTATAAGAGCAATATTTAAAATATGCCCCTATGTTTGGCCCATTGTCCCCCAATTTTGACAGGTTTTGTCCAGATTTCTTGCACTTAGAAAGGTATTACCAATGGGAACATGATCTTGTGAAGGAACTGTCTTGATAGCTGCCATTTGTCTGGCTTATTCATGTTTTTTTCAAACGTGTCTTCAAATTTGCTATTCTTGAGTAGACAAGCTCTGGGGAGCAGTATTTTTCCCTCTCACTTGCCTACTAAGGCTGCTCCTGTTCTTGGACTTTTATATAGGGATGGTGGACAGTTGGTCCTGTTTTGTGGTTTTGTTATGATTTTAATAATTGAACACTATCCTAACAGAACCAGTCTGTCAAAGGTACTAACCCTCTTGCAACACTTTGGAGACATCCCAGGTGTGAAAACAAATTTAGAAACTTCAGTCCTATTTCTCTTAAACAATGAGGTTATAAGCTACTTGATAAGGTAGGCAGCATCCCATTTGCCTATTATCTCCTCAGACAAATACATGGATATGTATATACACTATGACTTATCTCAACTGGCAATGCTGAATACAAATCCTTTTTGGAGGAAATTAAAGGAAACACTTCTAAGATGGTCCAATCTCAAATGTCCCTTTTTGTCTAGGATAGCTGCTATCAAAATTTGTTGTCTGACAAATTTTACATGTTTTGTACAACACCTGCCCCAATTAACTTATTCCTCTTTCTCAGCTAAAGTACAACAATTTGTTGCTTTCTTCCTATGGGAAGGTCAACACCTAAAAATCTCATGGAAAAGGCTGGTTGTCTTCATGACAAAAGTGGATTGGTGTTACTGGATTTTTCATTGTAAGCTAAAACTGATAAATAATTGCTTTGCAGATATGTAAATTGTACTCTTTGGCCTATTGGAGTTTAGCTGAACTGGAAGTGATGCAGTATGAGAAAGGCCCATACTATACCATGATACTAACAGCATCTGGGATCCTGGAGGGTTGGAAAAGAAAGTATTGACCATGTTGAAGGGCACAGACCCCAGAATGATAACTCTATAGTTTGGGGAAAGCATACAACATTCACCCATGGCTTTGGTAGACTCTACCTCTATATGTTTGTACTCCCAAATAACTAGATATTTCATTTATTGGAAGGTATTGGGAGGTCATGATGATGGACATGTTCAGCTCTCTATTACTTTTCAAGCCATGTTCTGACTGGCACACTAGCAGTCTGTTACATCAATGGTAATACTTTCAGCTAAACTCACTATTAAGTAGCAAGAAAAAAACTTTGCGTTTAATGGCAGAGATTGAATTAGTAGATGACTAGTTAAGGTTTCCAAGGGATATGATATGCCTCAAAGGTCACTTTCAGCCTGGGATGAAGTACTCTTGTTAAAGTGTAAGTCTGTTTTTAAATCTCTAAAATCCAAGTGGGAAATTGTGCTTTGTGTTTCCTTAGGAGAGGAACACTGGGAAGAGATTTTAACACCATGAAAAGACCTCAAATTTGCCACCACTCTAGCTTTTACTCAATACAAATTGATTTAACGTTGGCATGTCACCTCTGTAGATTTATCCAGAAGAAGAAGGGGAGTGATGCAAAGTTTTAGACTTGTATCTTGGAAGAAGTAGATTATTTACACAAAGTTTGGTTGTATCCACTTTCAGCAAGCTTATTGGCAAGAGTAATAGAAGTCTGCAGATAGGTCGTATCTAAAAATTCTCCCCCTGGACCAAATTGGGTTTTGGCTGTTGCATATTAAAGATTCACTATTCTACTTACAAAATGGAATCACTGTGGCCTAGACTGGTGTCCTTGGTATGTGTGGCCATTATCATCAGAAGATGGAAGCATTGTCGTACTCATTTGGTATTATTATAAAAAACAGTGCTTTTGCATCCAGTTTAAAAAAATAGTGGAAAGTTTTTCTCTTCTCTTTTTAGTACAGCTTCCTATTTGTTCTTAATGTTATATACATCAGCTTTGATCTTCTTAATTGGCATTTTTGACCTTTTCTGATTGTTATTATAGTTGTATAATTTGATAATAAATTTTAGTGGAGAAACAATATGTCTCTTAACTATTTTGTTGCTGACCATATTCCAGTAGACTGTGCCCACATTGCAAACATTTTTTGATTGTGTTGGTCCCTTATATAAAAGGCTGTATTACACATCAGGGGAAGCAAAGCCTCTTGAGATTTTAGGGCACTTTACAGGAAAATAACAAACAAAATATCCTTAGACTTTGCCATTATTTTTAAAGGTCAAAACAAAGAAGTTATCTCTTGAATTTTATTAAAAACGTCATTGTAAGATAATTTTATGTAAAAGACTAAAATAATAATAGTCACACTTTTTTTTACAGAAATACTTTAGCACTGAGAGGTATGGGAACTTGCCTCGTGACTCAGACATATCACTCCTCATTATACATCCTCCTACAGTGCTACATGTTTTATCAACGTATTCACTATATAAACCATTGTAAGCATACACAGTTTTTTTTAAATATTTTATATATGTATATGTATATATATATATATATATATATATATATATATATATATATATACACACACACACACACACACACACACACACACACACACACACACACAGAAAGAGCGAGAGAGAGATCAACAGCTATGTAGTAAAATGCAAACTATGATATGTTAAATGTGCTTAAATGAAATAAAAATGTCCACTGGTTTGCTATATAAATATTTATTTTATTTATTTATTTGACATTTGTTTACTGGGGTGGTCTGACTGGGTCTACAGAACCCATTTTCAGCAGAGGCCTGCTGAGAAAAGCTCCACATACAGTACAATAAAGAATACAGTAAAATCCAACACAGTACAAATCACGTTAGAAATGCTATACAAAATAAGTTGAAAGAACAAACGATGTTACACTATTTTACACAATGTTACAATATATATACTACACATCTAGATGATTCTAGAGTTAAAAACATTATAGACAATAATAGTCACTCTCACTATACATGATGTAGTGTCCAAAACAATAGGTAGGTAGTGCAATGTGTGACATTGACTGCTTTAGTACATGACCAAAAAATAAATAAATAAATGAATAGAATGTCAGTTTCAGTTAGGAAAAGAGTAACCAGAAAGTTATTGATGCAGAAAGATAGTGAGACAGTTAAAAAGAATAGAAGCAATACAGCCTGAGCATGAGCAGTACTTTAAGGATATAGTATAGAAACAGAAGGAGTTACAAGAGACTTAGGATCTTGCAGACTGTGAAGGATTGAAATGTGACAGAAGAGGAGTATGAGGCTAGTGTGGAAGAAGAGGAAGTGCTGAGCATCAGGCAGGCTTTATGCAGGATGTCTTTTTGAGGTGCTTTTTTTAAAGAGGCTTTAAACTGTGTTAGGCCAGGCATAGACCTGATAGTTAGAGGTAGTGAATTCCAAAGTATAGAGACAGAGTATGAATACAGAGAGTGACCTGGTTTTCTTGCGGGTTTTGAGATAGCTAAGAGATTTTTGTCTTCTGATGGTAGGAATCAATTTGGTTTGTAAGGTGTGACTAGACTGGCTAGTGCAGGGGAGGCAGTAGGCTTGAAAATAAGGTTGTGAAATGCAGATAGCTAAATAAAGGCAAGTTGGTTGGGGAGTTCAAGCCAGTTTATTTTTAGGAATGGTTTACAGTGGTGTGTGTGATATTTACAGTTTGTGGCAAATTTAACAACTTTGTTGTAGCACTGTTCCACCTTGCTTATAGTAGAAGTCTGCAAGTTAGTTAGGATAGGGGCACAATAAAGAAGGGAGGGAAGTAAACATGTTTTTGCAAGAGTAGTTTTGGTTGCTGCAGTAAAGAAATGTTTGTTTCTATATAAGAGTCCCAGCATTTGATAAGTTTTTTTCATATTTTGCTGTATATGGGGGTCAAATGAAAGTTTATTGTCAATGATAACTCCTAGATGTTTGGTTTCCTGCACTATTTCTATGACAGTGTTGCAGATGCAAGGATGTTAAAATGATCAGTGACAGGGGAGGAAAGAGCACTAGTTTTGTCTTCTTTGGATTAAGAAAGAGTTGGGCATTTCTTAGACAGGATTCGACTGCACTAAAGGACTGTTGAGATTTTGAAAGTAGTTCTGCTAGTGATTGGGCAGTACAGATTATGGTGGAATCATCAGTGTACTGAATGAGGGTCACAGGGTGAGAGGCAGTGTGAAGGTTGTTTGTGAAAATGTTGAAGAGTAGGGGTCCTAGGATGGAGCCTTGAGGGACTCCAGTAGGGTTGTGGAGAAAGAGTGAGAGTTCATTTGACCATTTCACTGCTTGTTTATGAGGTGAGACTTTGTAAAAGGCCTTGGAGAGATCAAGGAATACTGATGCTCTAGAGCATCCTGCATCTCTGGCCTTGTTTACGGTGCCTGTAAAAGACAATAGGGCTGTAGCTGTGCTGTGGCTAGGTCGGAAGCCATGCTGGGTTTTGTTTAAAAGATTTTTTTGCAATAGATATTCCATTACCTGCTGATGGATACCCCTCTCAAGAATTTTGGATATGGGTGACAAGATGGATATAGGAGGGAAATTGGATAGATCAAAGGAGTTGCTTCCTTTTATGGATGGGGGTGATGTGAGATTGTTTGCATATGGTAGGTACCTCTGATTCAAATAAAGACCTATTTATAAGGATACTTATTGGGTAGTTGATTGAATTAACAGCCAGTCTGAGGTAGTGTGGTGGAAGATCATCAGCTGAGGTAGAGCAGGGGTTTTAGTTTATGTAGCAGTTTCTTAATGGTGCCAGAAGGTATGGGCTGAAGTGAGAATGGGGTTTGTATGACATTTTGTTGAGTGGGGGGGTTATTAATGACAGGGTTAGAAGTAGTTGATGGTCTGGGTTTGGTGCCTGAATAGGTTGAAGGGTGGAGGGGTCAAGCATTAGGGGTGTTAGTAAGTAGGTCTGATATTGATTTTATGAAGTGCTTGTTAAAGTTTTTGGCTATTTGTGATGGAGGGGTATCAGGTGATAGGGTGTGGTCTCTATTTGTTCCAGGGTTAAATAGAGAACATATGGAGTGACAAAATTTATTGGGGTTGATTTTATTTTGGAGTTGAAGCTGGGAATAATATGACTTCTTATCTCCGTTGATTAGTTTTGTCACTTTGTTACGCAGTGTTTTGAAATTAACATGATTTTATTCATTTTTGTTCTGTTTCCAGGTTATCCAGGCTAGGTCCCTTTGCTTCATCAGGTGTTTACCTTCTATAGAGAGCCATGGAGCTGA
Organism: Protopterus annectens; assembly: GCF_019279795.1. Classification (NCBI taxonomy): domain Eukaryota; kingdom Metazoa; phylum Chordata; order Ceratodontiformes; family Protopteridae; genus Protopterus; species Protopterus annectens. The sequence goes on from NC_056733.1 coordinate 1,511,722,108, forward strand.
GATCTTTTTGATTCTTTTCATGCGAATGGGAGCTGGTGTATTAAGTATGTAAAGGAAGGTGTTACTAAAGTATAGTACAGCATCATTAAGGGGTAGTTGTTTAAGGAGTGTCCAGTCTATTTCATGTAGGAGATGGTTGAATTTATGCTGACAAAACATAGTTGAGTTCCTAACTAATTTTACAGTGTGTACTTTTAGTTATTGGGATTTTGTTATAAGGGAATAAGCTGGCAAATGATCACTGAGGGAGTCAAACAGTGTACTGGAAGAGGGGTAATTGGCAGAGTGGGATACTAGGATCCAGTCTAGGGTTGTTTAGCAGGTGAGAACTTTGCTGTATCTTGTTGGAGTATTGATGAGCTGAGAAAAAACATAAAGATTTATACTATTTGTGGGGGAGTTGGAAGCTACAGTTTGCCAATCTATATTATTGTTTTGAAATTCATTGTTTGGGATATCCAGGATGAAATATTTGCCAACACTGGTATATTGTTACCTGGTGGGATATATATTACCATTATGCAAATTATTTTTGATATGTTGAGGTTCAATAAAGAGATTAGTACCTCAGCATTGGAAAAGGTGGGTATATTACTGGTGTAGGGTGTGATGAGTGTAGAAGGATATAAAAGGGCTATCCCTCCCCCCTTTTTTTACATCTATCTCTTCTGGTTATTGCAAAGTTTGGAGGTATTATTTCTGAGTCTTTTATACCAGGGTGTAGCCGTGTTTCTGTAAGGGCTAGTATGTCAGGTTTATTTTGATCAATACAGGCATGCAATGGGGCTATTTTATTACATATACTTCTAAGGTTCAGTTTAAAGTATGTTTACATTGTTGGGGTTACTCTTTTGGTTATTATTAGAGGGTGGGCCAGGGTTAGGATGTATGTCTCCACATTTGAGTAGGTAGGTAATGAGGAAGGAGTACCATGGGAAGTGTTTTTATTCCTAGATGATGATACTGGTGTCAAGTGTGGTTTTGTAGGAGGTGAGGAGGCCAATCTGTGGCTTGAATAATATGGGAAGGTATAGGGGAAAAGCTGAGAGGAAATATGTAAGAAGCTGCGTTCTTTATTGGGATGATGGTGAGAGGAGGTTGTTGATGTGTATTGATGTGTGGGGGTAAGCGAGGATATAGCTGTAATGAGGGTTGATAATTAAGAGTAAAGAAACTAGGCAGGTTAGGAGAAGCATGTCAACTGTGATAGTGGGATTAAAAATAGTAAAAGTGGTATTTATGTGTTAGAATATAATATCAGGTATAAACAGAGATTATGTTACCTTGTGATATGTGTGCAGCTGAAGGTAAGGTTGGAAATGTTTTGACTTCAGGCTGGGCTTTGACAATGTGGATAGGTATTTTGCCTTGTGGTTTGTGATAAGGAGGGGTGGGGGAGATGTGACTGGTCAGTAGTACAATTATGGCGCAATGTTAGTTTATGTGTATAATAGAAGAGAAGGTGGTAAGCCTGGAGTTAATGCAGACAGTCTGAGGTGGTGATAGTATTGTGATGGTAAAATAGAGTAAGATACAAAGAATTATAGTAGAGAGGATGAGAATTCCAGGTGATGGATGTAAGGGGAAATGGATAAGTTTGGTTAAATAAAAGTAGGTAAGGTGTGTGACACTGGTGCACTGGCCCAGCAATCAAGGAGCCTCAATCCTCACCACTAACACCTGTGAGGGGCATCCACATTGGGAAGGATAACAAATACACATACAGTAAAGTACAATTTCCCTTAAGAGCACACAGAGATCACAATCAGTCTGGGGCTGGTTTTCTCTCCAAATCCCCAATAAGAGTCCCCACTGGCACAGCAATAGGGTCCACATCTGAGCCTAGTGGTCAAGCTAAAACCTCCAGCACTCTCTCTGTCCAACCAGTGCTTTGTGTCCCTGCCCAAGTAGCAGACACACACACACACACACACACACACACACACACACACACACACACACACACACACACACACACACACACACACACACACACACACACACACACACACACACACACACACACACACACACACACACACACACACACACACTTTGAGATATGAGTTATATACAAACACACAGACACTCCTGGGGAAGGCTGGCACAGATTCTCCAGCTATGCCCCTTCTGCCCAGACTATACTCTAGTACCACTTGCCACCAACCACTAATATCAGCCACTAATAAGGCCGTTATCAAAGGGTGTCCAGTTATTACTGCGCAATATTATTATCCAAATGGTAAATGTGACGAACAGCAAGGCTTACTTGGGGTGACTTAGACAGTATCACTATATACATGCAATGTACTCTAGAGCTTAATTTATCTCTACATAAAACAGCCACAGTTGAAAGGTTTAAAAATATTTAATAATAAATAATAAGAACACAAGACAATACTTCTTACTACATATTGCTAGTCAAGAATTTAGAGATCACATAGAAATGCTTAAAATAATGCAGTAGAAAAGTTCTGACATCAATACAGAAAACAGCTAGACTAGACTTCCTATTTCCTATATATATATCTAAAAGCAAACAGTTCTAAAATAAACTTTGCATATAAATCAAGGCAGTGCTAGTGATGTTGTCAGTTCTAAAAACAAATGCAAAATGCTCTGATTCTCTCTCTCTCTCTGTCCTTAAATTGATAACACAGTACCACTGACTCATTTCAGATTACATCATTATTCTCTGTTTCCCAGGCTAACAGAAACTCAAGAGTGTAACAGCCCTTTTGATCTTGCAGCTGGTCAGGAAGCCAGAGCAATAAAAGACATTATACATGTAAATTCTAGCCATTAACTCTGGTCTCAAAACAAAAGGAAAAATTCCTTCATTCAGACATCTCGGCTCTGAGTTTTGAGATCAATTATTCAATACTTGACTTATCAGCTTTCCTCCAGCAGAGTGAAATGTGGTTACATTTTTGAAGTTCAGCATTTACCATAATTTCTTTACATTTAAGAGAACAAGCATGTGGCTTACATTAATATTTACAATGACAGAATTATCTACAAAATCCTTGGCAGCCTTTACATATCTATGTGGCTTACATTAATATTTGCAAATGACAGAATTATGTACAAAATCCTATCTAGCTAGGCTGGCAGCCTTCACAATGTGTGAATGAAATGTGGGTGTGGACAAGTTACAGTTGTATATAATTGGATCAGAGGAATGAGGGGGAGTGGTTTGCCTGGGATATGAGTAGAGGTGCTGGGGGAGAGTGGGATATGGGGAAAGGTCAGGGGAGGGGAGTGAGTGAAGTGAATGGAGCAGGAAGAAACTCTACAGATGGTTTACCACCATAAATAATCAGTGAGGTAGAATGTCATGGATACAAAGACAAGGTTACTGAACTCTAAAAACTTGACCTGAGTCACGGCATCTAATTTTATATTTATGGGCTTTTCAGTGTCTTTTCCAGGGATCTATTACACTGATAAGAGTAAAATATGCTAAAGTGTTAATCTAGCTTCACCTTTAACAGTAAAAGGCCTGTGAGTGTGAGTAAGTGGGAGTGAGGGTGGGGATATCCTTCCAGCAAATGCAACACTACAAACAGAACACACTAGTGCATGACTTAAATTAAATTATTAGTCTGAGTCTATGAATTTGTCTTACATCGATTTAACTCAGTGTATTTTTTCCTTGTGAACATTTGCAACTGCAAGTGAACTTCAGCTGTACAAGTTCTTTAGGTAGTGGGTTGTTTCACTGGGAGAGAAAGTTAATAAGGATAGCATGATGGTTGAACTAGATAAGTACAGTACTGTTTGCCTATACTCATCCACATTAAGTAACATTTGGCAAACAAGAGTAGTGCACTATATTTCACAGTTTTTCATTTCACCTTTCTAGCCTTTAAACAGGACAATAAGAAAGCTTACCGGAGATATTTGTAGGTATGCAAGTTTGTGATTACTAAGAACAAAAATGGTGGCTTCCACAGTACTGATTGAGAGAAAGAAAAGTAAGCTAACAAGCGATATGTGTTTGCATGCAAATATGGGGTTACTGAAATATAGGTTTACAGATGTTAGAGAGACAGGTAGCACACCTATCTTTTAGTTCCCACTCTTTGCTATACAATATACAGTCTGTAAATCTGCCATTTAAGTACTTAGAAAAAGGCAGCCAGCTAGAGTGTGCAGCATATACGAACAAAAGAAGCAGCAGCCTTAGTCAATGACAAAATTCTTCACAAATACATGGGACATAGTATTATGAAATTTTACAAGATACTGATAAATTATAAAACACCCAAATCCTCATATTGGAATTATATAACAAAAGGACATTCATTACAGCTAACTGAAGAAATTAAATCAAATATTTTATTATCAATAAAACATACATCCTTTACACAATACTGGAAAGTTTTTAATTGGAAATGCTTGCACAGAACATTCTTAACTCCAGATAGAATTACTAAAATGAATTCTTCGACAAAGGGAATATGTTGGAGATGTGAGCAAATACACAATGTAGATTGGAATCACGTTTTTGCGACTGTGTTAAAATTAAGCCATTTTGGAATGGTATTAAAAACTTTTTACAAGGTTTATTTAATGAATCGTTTAACTTATCAAAAGATCTAGTATTATTAAATGTGTATGAAGGTCCTCATTTGAATGAGTCAAATATGTATCTGGTATGGACAATACTTGCAATCTCAAGGAAGTATATAACAAGAAGATGGAATACAAACACAGTAACAACTTTGGAAGGCTTCTACAGCCTATTGAAGACTACAGCATTGTTGGAAATTAAAATTAAAGAATTAAGGATTCAACCTAAGCCATTTATTAACAATCCATGGAAAAAAGTCTTATCATATATTGACACTTTACAATAACTGAACAGATACACTCTGATAACTGGATTGTTATACCTATAAAGTAATTGCATATATTGAGCTCTGGTATAGTGTCAGGCTGATGTAAATAGTGTACATAGTTATTTAAGACGTTATATACAAATACTATGGAATTTATTCAACTGTATTTGAAAAAGATTTTTTTTGAGGAAAAAAAATCTCTTCACAAATAGAAACTCTCATGTATTAACAATTGCCTACAATATCCAGTAACTGTGCTGTTCATGCAAACATAAAATCAGTTATTACAATAGAAGCCTTCAGTAGGAGGGATAGAAATATATATATATATATATCTATATACATATATATATATATATATCTATATATATATCTATATATATATATATATATATATATATATATATATATATATATATATATATATATATATATATCTATATACACATATATATACATACATATATATATATATATATATATATATATATATATATATATATATATATATATTCATAACAAACATATGCACTACAGATTAGGAGGGAGAAAACAAAATAAATTCTTAGCCAGATGGCAGCAGACTTACTTGATGTAACCGCAGTACAAACAGCAAAAAAAAAAAAAAAAAATTGATTGTTTTACAGTAGGATTCAGTGAAACTAACAGCCAGTAGAAACGTGCTTATATAACTGATACACTTTAACAGTAGAAAGACAACATTTAGCTGCTATTATTGAAACCTAGATTAAAAAGTCAGTAGAAACATGATGATATATTTACTACATATTAAGAGCAAAAAACGCAACACTTAGCCAGAGTTAGACACAGTGAAATCTTAGTTGTATTTTTCTAGTACAAGGTTTAACTGAAATGAAATAAACCATAACAGTTAAGATAATACAAAAATCCAATGTACCTTCTTGTAAAGTGAAGCAGCTGAATGGAGAGAACACTTGGGGCAAGGGGTAGTGAAGTAACTCTGAGTTTGGAGCCATAAAGGCAAAAACGTAATGGGAGACCCAGCTGAGAAGGAGGAAGGGCAAGTCAGGTCATTCAGTGGAAAGCAGTTACTCCCCCCCGCCTCCAATGGTTTACCACCATAAACAATCAATGAGGTAGAATGTTATTGGATACAAAGACAAGGTGACTGAACTCAAAAAACTTGTCACAGCATCTAATTTTATAGTTAGTGGCTTTTCAATGACCTTTCCAGGGATCTATTATACTGATGAGTAAAATATGCTCAAGTGTTAATGTAGCTTCACCTTCAGCAGTAAAAGGCATGTGAGTGTAGGTAAGTGGGTGTGGAGATATCTTTCCAGCAGATTCAACACTACAAACAGAACACACTAGTGCATGACTTAACAAATTAAATTATTAGTTTGAGTCTATGAATTTGACTTACATAGATTTAACTCAGTGTATTTTATTCCTTGTGAACTTTTGCAACTGCAAGTGAACTTCAGTTGTGGAAGTTCTTTAGGTAGTGAGTTGTTTCAATAGATTTAACTCGTGTATTTTTTTTCCTTGTGAAGTTTTGCAACTACAAGTGAACTTCAGCTGTGCAAGTTCTTTAGGTAGTGTAGTGAATATGTATACATGTATGTATCCACGCTAGCATCTCTGTCAGGCAAAGCAATAAAGCCTCAGATAAAATCTTCAGTGAACACTCATTTATTTAGCAGATTCCAACAGTTGCAGTACCACCAGCACTAACACAAAACAAATAAACGTCTTAAATTCTCCATTTTCATTTGATACACTTCATCAGATGTGGGCCATCTTTTTTGTTCAACAAGGATCGCCAATTCCCTAAAGTCATCTTCCCTGTAAGATAGGTAGACTGCTTAGCTGATCCAGTGGTGGTCTACCTCTGGTGTGGAACAGTGAGTACCCATGTTGCAGATGGACAGGTGCAATATGTATTCCCCCATGTGGCTGTGGTGAGTGGTTCTGCCATAGCACATGGACCCACAAATTGTAGTGGCTGTAGGGTAATGTTGTAGAGGCCTTAGTAGTTCCCATACACAATATGCCTGTACCTGATGTTAACAACTGGAATGGTGTATGTGAACACCTGCATATCCCGGCACTGTTCCCAGGAAGCAAAGTGTGTGTCCTGGATGTGGGAGTGGTGTTCTGGACTGGTTGTGTTGTGTGTTACAGGTCCTGTGGTCATGAAGCATGGTATAGAACATAACCTGACAGTGCAATGTGCATATCTGACCCTGAAGTAGGTGGCTGCAAATGCATATATATGCTATCCCCCACCTGACAGGTAGTACTAGATGTACATACCTCTGTAGAAATAAAGATGTCAGCACCCTATAAATACTGCAGGTGCAGAACAGACGCCCAGTAATTCGGATAGCGCGCTCTGCTAATGCGTCTCCCTCAAGTGCCATAATATAGTTAGGTAGGAGTTTGAACCATGGAAATGCTCAGTGTGTGTGTGTGGGTGAGTGGGGTTGTTGTAAGTGCAAGTCTGTGTGAGGGAAGTGTCCCTTTTGGCAACTGGGAAAACATTCTACAGGATGCAGATTCCCCTTTCTAAGCACTGATGATGTCAGCACCCTATAAGTACAGCAGGAGAAGGAAAACTTCCTAGTAATGCGAATACCGCGCTCCGCTAATGCGTTTGTCACGAGTGTCATAACATAGTTAGGTAGGGGTTTGAATCCTGCAACTGCCTAGTGTGTGTGCAAGTCTCTGTGAGGGAAATGTCCCTTTTGGCAACTGGGAAAACACTCTACAGGATGCACATTCCCCTTTCTAAGCACTGATGATGTCAGCACCCTATAAGTACAGCAGGAGAAAAGAAACCTCCCAATAATGCAAATAGCGCGCTCCGCTAATGCGTCTGTCACGAGCGTCATAACATAGTTAAGTAGGGGTTTGAATCCTGCAACTGCCCCGTGTGTGTGGAGGGGGGTTAGTGTATGTGCAAGTGTGTGTGAGGAAAATGTCCCTTTTAGCAACTGGGAAAACACTCTACAGGATGCACATTCCCCTATCTAAGCACTGATGATGTCAGCACCCTATAAGTACAGCTGGAGAAGGGAAACCTCCCAGTAATCCGAATAGTGCACTCTGCTAATGCAACTCTTTCAAGTGTCATAACATAGTTAGGTAGGGGTTTGAAATCTGCAAATGGCAAGTGTGTGTGTTTGGATGAAGGGTGTTTGTGTGTGTGCATTTCTGTATGACAGAGATGTGCTTTTTGGCAATCAGTAGAACACACTACATGATGCACATTATCCTTTCCAAACACTGATGATGTCAGCACCCTATAAGTACAGCTGGAGAAAACAAACCTCGCAGTAATCCAAATAGCGCACTCTGCTAGTGCGTCTCTCTCAAGTGTCATAACATAGTTAGATAGGGGTTTTAAACCTGCAAATGGCAAGTGTGTGTGTTTGGATGAGGGGAGTTTGTGTGTGTGCATTTCTGTATGACAGATATGTGCTTCCTGGCAAACAGGAGATCACACTACATGATGCACATTACCCTTTCCAAACACTGATGATATCAGCACCCTATAAGTACAGCCGGAGAAGAGGAACT
>NC_056733.1:1511731018-1511746018 GCF_019279795.1 Protopterus annectens
TTGACATTATTCATTAAGTGTGATTCCCCACTTTTCTGCCTAATGTTAGTACTTTTCAGAGTAATTCAGAGGGGCACAGCTAACATTTGTTTACAAATCAGGGACATCCCTGTAAAGCAGTCACAGTTGGGTAGTCTGGCCTCTGCCCTATTCAACTTTGCCAGTGTTTATCCTGGTCTGATACTGTGTGGTGTTTGTAAGGTGCTACTGTAACATTATTTCCTGCTAGAATGGCTAGTTCTCTTTTCACAGTCATGTCATGCAATTCCACAACAACTGCTGGTAAAGGCCAACAGAACAGGATTTGTGTTATGCCATTCCTAATTTCCATTTACATTCCCTCATTGTAATGCATGATATACTTATTTCAGCACCAAGTTATTTGTATATCTGCTGTGGCTTAGTGGTAATTCATGCAGTCTATTAGGTCAACTGTCTGGGGTTTGAGACTGGCAGAGGTTTTTCTTTTGCTGCTGAGCAGAACAAGGGCCCTGACATAGAGTGACTAAGGCACTTTTAAGCAGTTGTAAGCAGGTTTGCGCAGATTTGCGTGACGCTTAGCTAAGCGCACACATACGCACACTCGCTAAAACCCGCTTACACCCGCTAACCCCTGCGCTAATTTCTTTTAAAGAAAAGAAAATGGGGAGATAGGAAAGTGGTGAAAAAGGAGGCACAAAGAGGGGCAGACAGTAGGTAAACAAGGTTGGGATGTTCAGGACGGGTGTAGGGAAGGTCCATAGCTGCCCATTTCTTTACCAGCAACAGTTGTGCATATGCAATAAATTTGGAGTGATATTTGAAACCTTCCACCCTTGGGAGAGGGATGAGTACAACAAAGTATGTTGTACTGCCAATTATAATTATCAGTTTAGATGTCCAGCGGACATATGTGTGTAAAATGGGCAGCTATGTATGGGGCGTAATTTTTTTGTGGGTACAGATTGCCCTTTTTTTTTTCAGGTGAGAGTAGAAAGTGAGGTAGAGGAAGTAGGTATGTTTGGGGAGGTAGGTAGGTTGGGGAGGTTAACAAACAAGACAAACAAGACGCATACAGGGGCAGTGTATGACACATGGGGTGGGTGAACACAATTGATGGGAATGGATGTTTGGAAATCGCAAGCCCATGAGCCCACAGATGGTAACAGTGGAACTAACATCCCCACCCATGGGCAGTCACCACTCCACCTTCACAGCCCCAAGGGTAGCTGTGCTGGGGGCTGCATAGGACGGGCAGGCTCACCCGTGAGATGTGCCACTCTCGCCTCAAGCTGGCATAGGGGATCACCAACTGAAAGCTGGATCTCCCTACGCAGCACAACCTGGACTCTTCGAAGGGTGACAGGTGGCCCTTCTCTGCCCACTCTTGCACAGGGGGGATGAGCCCCATCCCCTGCAGCGCTTCCACCCAAAGGTGGCACAGGACCAACGGAGGAGGGGAGCCCGGGCTGGGCACCGGACCTGCTGGTGCCAGGTGCACTCACCAGCTGAGGAGGGACAGGTGGGTCCGTTGGGACCGGCCTTCCCATACGTTCTGTGATTAGGTGTGTTTAATTACAACATAAACAACAGCATTCCAGATTAGTTGTAACAGCATGCAGTAATATTCCCATTAACCCAACACACCAAGGTTCCAACAGTTGAACAGCAAGCATAACACATGCATATATTGAACGACAGTGGATATTCCAACAGCATGCAGGGATGATTGGTAGCAACAGGCCACCATGATTGTGGTGTTTGAACAGGGCACATGCATCAACGTGAATGCAAATATTTATAGAACAATAGGACATATGTCCCAAAAAATATTTGAGATTACACATACCCATTGATGTGTGGAATTGCATGGTTTATGCACATACAGTAGGGTGTAGAAAGAAACCTCAATTAACATCTTATAAGTACTTTTAGTCTACACTACATTCCTAGTGACTGCAAGTGTATATCCCCTACATGTATTATTGCACTTGCCAACATGCATTAGGTTGTGTAATGGGTTTGGCTAGTTCAATATATACCTGACCTATATCTGACATACTAACTGTCCAAGATGCAGATGTTACTGCTACATATTTCTTGATTTCATTTATATTTCTTTATCTACATATCTGGATGTTTTCACATGACATTTTCACTTCAATTTGTACAGAACCCTACATTTCTTGAAGCACACTCACATTTCCGGGGAACAAATTAACATGCTACTCGTGTGCCAGATTTACTTATGCATGCCAGCCAGTAACTGACTGTTGAGGACTGTATATATGCTTCACAGCTACTAGCACTTCCATCACCCACTTTAGATGGGACTGCACAACTCTGGGTTGCCAGCAATTATTAAAACAGTACTATTTGTATAATGCAAGGGTACAACAACATTTCAAAGTAAGTGACAGACACACTCTGGGTTTTATACCTTTATTAATTACATTACACACTTTTCCACAGGCTCGCTCCTTTGTTTGATATAACAGTGCATATGGAAGACATATTCAAAACACATTATACCTTTATTAATAGGTTAGAACACTCTTTTTCAGGGTCGCTCACTTATTTTATATGACAGTACCTGCAGAGATATTATTCCGGACATATTTTACCTTTCTTAATGGGTTACTACACTGTTTTTCTGTCTCTCTGTCTTTTTTATATGACAGTACATGCAGAGGACTTATTCAGGGCATTTTATGGCTGTATTATTGGACTACAACACTTTCTTTCATGCTCTCTCCCCTATTTTATATAACAATACATGCAGAATAATCACTAACCTGCCTGGTGGCGCAGCCTTAGCAGCCTATCTGCAATGGTTTGCTGATTCGCAGCACGGTCACCTGCAGCTGTGAAGTAAATGAGGGGATATTGAGACATACCTATCCATTATACAGAATCAATTATCAATTCTTACATACTGCATTCCATGGCTACCTACTCAGTTGTGGGGCATCTTGCATCCCACGGGCCTCCTGTATCCATTGGTTCAGGTGGTCCTGCTTCCGTCTCTTCAGGTCTGCATGGCGGTGACGGACCTGATCACCAGTCCGAGGAACACCTGTGACACTGGTGAGGTCATGAGCTAACTGGTTCCAAGCCTCTGCCTTTTACTCCGTCCCTTGGAACTGGCCCTGCAGGAGTCTTGACTCATGATGGTGGACAAGGAGCCAGACCATGTATTTCGACTCTCCGATGCCCCAACATTGCACTCGGAAGCGTGTACCCTCTCCAGCACCAGCCATTCTAACTGCAGATGTGAGCTACAATCAGTTATGACGAGTATTCCTGCCTATGGGGCTTATATATGCCGCATTTCCTGCACTATTTTGTGATTGGCTGTTTTTGAAAATTCTCGGCTGACTGCAGACTTGCTTAGTAATGGTTAATCTACCATTTTTAAGTATATGTATGTTAACAGTGGCTGTTTCTCCTAAGCTGTCATGACATAGTGGTTTAGTACTTTGATTATGGGGGCACAGAGTCTGGGGTTCGAACCTTGTACTATCCAGACATGCTAAGGAGTGTGGCTGTGTTTAAGCTACATTGCTCCATGGTGCCCTGGCTGGCGTGGTGTCTGCGCAAACAGATTGTGCTGGTTAAAGCACTATTTAGCTATGGGCACCTCTATTGCAATGGGTACAGCGCTATTTAACTATGGGCAACTCTATTGCGCTGGGTAAAGTGCTATTTAACTATGGGCAACTCAATTGCGCTGTGTAAAGTGCTGCTTAACTGTGGGCAATTATATATCAGGATCCTTTAAAAATATATATTTTGTTCACTGATACATAGGCCATTTCACTGTTTTTACTAATATTTTAATCATATATTTCAGGTATTATTTCATATACTGATTTAAAACATAAATAAGAAGGGGAGTGGTGGGACTCAAACCGTGAATACCTCCACTTTGTGCGAACGCTCCACCATTACGCTATTGTGTGCGATTTGCATAAACATTCTTTCTTATGCTCATCCATGTCGGAATTGCTAACTGCAGCTAAGCAATGGGCACACCCGCGCACATACGCTCAAATACGGACAGCTATTTCGGGAATTAAAAAATGTTTTACTTTTTATAACTGTGATGGGGGTTTACAATGTCAGGGAGTGTGGTGTTGGGTGCGAGGACATTTGAGCGGACTTGCTCTTGTATGTTTTCATTTTACTTTTCGAACCCTTGCAGGGGCATGGACATTTAGACTGCTCGGCAGTCGGACACACCCCCTGCTTTCCTACATGGTCCTGTTGAGTCAGCGTGCCCTCATGAATATTCATGGCATGCTGACATCATACCATTCAACTGCAGCCTCCGAGTAAGACTTATTTAGTCTTACACGGAGGATTCGTGAATCCGGGGGAATGAGTGTAGCCTTCACAAAGAATTATCAGCAATACCAATAAAGTGTTAAGCAGCATTGTGGTTTCCTAAATAAATCTGTTTTAATAATATGGCTGTATTCATTGTATATGTGTTCTTTTGTCAATTCAGTCAAGTGTAAAACTATAGTAGCTCTACAATGCAAAATGAATGTCTTGTGAAATTTTTTCTCAGCTAATAGTATGGTTCAAGGTTGTCTCCAGGCTAGTGCAACTCACATAATGCTCACATTTTCATCCACTTCAGTAGCAAAAGGTGTATGGCTGAGGTAGCCCACTTTATGAGCAGATAGTGTGTATAGATTTCACAGATAATTACCATTAATACCAATAAAGTGTTAAGCAGAATTGTGGGTTCCTAAATAAATCTGCCGTAATATTTGCAGTAGGAATGTAGTCATTGGATGTCTGTTCTAAGTTGCTGCAGTCAGTTGTTACATTATTTGCAGATGTCCCCTGCAGTCACAACTATTGGGTTCTACAGCCACACCTGCCAACTAAGGCATGATGCCTGTCTAGTTTTCTTAATGTACATAAACATATTTCTCAACTGTCATGAATTTTCGGAATGTAATTACAACTGCCTAATCTGTCTGTTCCATGATTACCACATACATGTTTACCTGGAATGCTACATATTTTCAAATCCATTTACATAACATCCTGGTAGTTATGTAAGTCCACATTATGTGAAACTGTTCTGTTGTAGTTGTGTACCTGCATTTGTTACTGCTTGGCCGATAGTGTCCCATGCTAACAGCTTGAGAGGTATTTATTTGTTACATTAGCTATAGAAAATTGTAGTGACTGTAATCACAAGTGACACTGCACACCTATAGAAGTTTATTGTTGTACTCAGTGTAGTAATATTACCTGCAAAATAACTAATGGTATGCTTTTTTCTCTCTCCCCACCCATTATCTTCTTTAATTTATTATTGTTATTTATTATTATGATTTACTATTACCATATTTTCTTACACTAACTGTTTTACTGGCCTTATGGTTTAATTGATACTGGTTTGCTGTTAACGTACTTACTGTTATGTTACTTAATGTTCTGTTACACATAATATACCTTAATATGTATTTGGCTTAATAAATATTATTATATTCCATTCTGTTAACACTAACATCAGTGTGGTTAATACTAACTTTAACATATTGTTATAACTACGTTACTACAGCCCATCAATTCTTCATGATTCACCTACCTTGCCTCCTCCAGCCATGGCAATGGATCCCAGCACATCTGGAACCCAGCCGGGTGGTATCTCCTCTGCTGCCCCTTCACTACCTGTGGCATTGGGTAGAACCGCCCCATGGGACGGGGATGGGCCCTCCTCTGGGAGAGATGCTGGAGGGCAAGTAGTCACCAGTGACCTACTATTGGGTTTGGTGTTCAGGATCATCTTCCATGGGTTTGAATTATGCCTGCACTGGATGAAGAGCATGCTAGCCACCCTGGTGGGGCAGGCTGACCCCAGAGCCCAGCCTACATCATTGCCACCCTCAGAACAGTGACAGAGAAATGCCAACAGTCCCATGGGTGGGGATGTGAGTCACACTGCTATCTTGTGGAGACATATTGGACTGAGATTCCACAACACCCTCCCCATCCAAGGTGTTTATTCCGTCTCTTGTGCCACACACTACTCCTGTCTGCTCTCTTGTCTGAATGTCTGCCTGCAAAAGCTTCCTCACCTACCCAACTTACCTACCCCATGCATACCTATGTCCTTCCTCCAAAATTCTATTCTAACCTTAAAAAAAAAAATAGGCACCTGCCCCCCCCAAAAAATGTTGTCCCATACATAGCGCTCTATTTTGCACACGTGGGCGGCACAGTGGTGCAGCGGTTAACATTGTCGCCTCACAGCAAGAGGTTCTCCAGTTCGATTGTCGGCTGGGGTGCCTTCTGTGTGGAGTTTGCATGTTCTCCCTGTGTTCGCGTGGGTTTCCTCCGGGTACTCCGGTTTCCTCCCACATTCCAAAAACATGCATCTGGAGCATTTCTCCCTGGGCCTCCGCTGAAAACAGGCTCTGTGGAACCTAGTCGGACATTCCCGTTCAACAAATGTAAAATAAATAAATGTCCACTGGACACACCTAATTTGGCTCAATTGGATTAACAATGCAATTATGTTGTCCCTCCCCCCTCTTTCTCTCTCTCTAGAGTCCAAAGTCATCTACAAATTCAGTAAAAGTGCACAGTTGTTGTACAAGAAATGGATAGCTATGGTTCTTTCCTACAATCTTCCCGCACATACCTACTAGACTTTCAGTATGTTTTACCCCCTGATTTCATCTCATTTCACCACTTTCCTATCTCCCCATTTTCTTTTCTTTATATTCTTTTAGCATGATGATGTGAAATGCAATGCATTGCGCAGCTTCCCTAAGCTTAGCTAAATGGAGCTATAGTGATATATGTATTTTAAATAATAAATATGTACAAAATTAACACTTGTACCCTACTTCAAACCCACAACCATCATGGCCATTACACCTGTAGGGTGCTGCATTAACCTGCCATGCCACACAGCTGTTGATTAAGATAGGTAGTTTAAGCAAAACATAGTAATTGCAGGCTGCAGTCATTAAGTGTCACCACGTCATACAAACTTGCTTAAAGAGTAATGCAAAAATTAGGATTGTACCTTGCAATCTGGTGTAAGAGTACACTACTAGAATGCCAAACACACAAGAATGGATGTAAGTGAGGTTTCTAATAGCAGGTAAATGTCCCATTTTATCAGCAACACTTGCAAGTACACCTGCTAAGGAATAACTGGCAAAATACATGTACAAATGGGACCTTGGTGCAGTAATACATCCATATAAAGCCATGCACATACTGATGGATGTAAGAAATGTTTAACACAGCCTGTAAGTGTGCACATATATCTTACAAATACACTTTCTGCAGCAGTAGCTCAGCCTGTTAAACACCTTATGAACAGTACACTTTGCACACACAGCTCTGGGCTCAAGTCCAGTGGTATGTAGCAGTGAAATTGCAGCATTTTGAAGTTAGCAATAAATGACTGAGTCAAACAGTCTTTATCCATGCAATGCATGTCAAATGAAATGTCTGCTTTTCACTTATGGAAGTCACAGGCCTGCAGATATGAACTCACTTCACATATCCCTATAGTAAAACCGTAAGTGTATAAAGTGTCATGCCATGCATTAATATGCATTCACAGAGGATTTTAACTCAGGTAATGCAAATGAGGACTGTAACATGTGGCCTGACAGTTGCCCAAATGGTGGACATAATGTTAAATTTATCCCCTATACTGCTCAAGGACACAACAAACATGTAGCCTAGTACTATGTTAATGATACCATTGCCTAACATACTTACCTTAAACACATGCCTTAATTGGAGTGGAATGGTTACCCTCACTCTGGCTCTGCCTCTACTACAAGACTGACATGGCTGCCACAGTTACTGCTACAGCATGTTGTCCTCCAAAGTGTTCACACACTATGCCTAGGCCTATAACTTGCAGCAGCAGCTGCAGCCTGTACCATACACATCTCTATGTAACAGTAGCTTCTACAGACTTACCCTCTATGATGACATAGTCTCCTCACCCCAGTAATTTCCAGCTGCTGCAGATGTCTTGTGAGGTACATTCCAAAACTCTGATGATAATGGTGGCCATGGTGATGCACAGGTGGGGGTTTCGGGGTCTGAATATGTCCCAGAGGTTACCATCAATCTTCTTCCCTCATTGTCACCACACACAGTCAGTATGCCTACACATACCCAGTCCCAGAGTCCACAGATACTGTACAGTCAGAGAGTGGGGATGTTAAACAGGAAAGTGTGGCAACTATAGTTCCAGTGAGTGTAGACACTGGCCATAGCCAGAGAGCTGGTGAGATTCCACACAAGCAGATTGATAGGGGTGCTCATAGAAGGCCTGCTGTCCTTCCTTTACTTGTTGCAGGTGTTACATCATGGTTCACTCAGTGTACGTTTTGGGCCATCTTAGAGGCACAGGAACATTCTGAAATGAACTCCAGACATATGCTCAGGGTAATGGATGCAGCACAGTCTGACATCCGTGACTACCTCCACTGCACTGGTGACACCCTGGATCAATTCACTGATGCAGGGGAAAGAAGGTGGGCTGAGACAGTGTCTGTCCTGGAACGCACAGGGTCTGTGCTGGAATGTGTGGTTGAAGTTGAGCATCAGCCTCATGGACGCAGATCAGCAACCCCATCTGCTGAGAGTCCATGGGGCCGTACACAATCACGCTTTCATAGTGGTAGTACATCCAGAGCTACAGAGGGAAGTGTGCTGTCTATACCTAGATGTGGCATTCCATGGGCTTGTGGTCCTAGGCATTCTCATGGAGGACACAGTCCCAGCAGACAGCAGTCACCATCAGGTACTAGCACCGTTTCTGACCTTGGGCATGGAGATGCCAGTGCAACTCCTGGCAGAGCCAGTTTCCATGTTTAGGTCTGGAGACGGTGAACTGGCAAATCTAGCATGCATGGTTCAAAGCTGTCCAATGTACACACATAAAGGGCTAGCACTGAGCTTGACTGTGTACATCCACACACTCAAACACCACTGTCAAATGCAGGGTAACTAAAGACACACATGGCACAATTCCATGGTCCACCTTGCCTGCTTCTCTTCCTGACTCAACACATGCTGTCAACCTTTTGGGTTAGCTTAGGCCTCCTGCACCCCCACACAACACCCTGTGCAAGTGGTGATACCTGTGCCACATCCCTATCATTCTCATCATCAATGCAGGTGAATGAAGCCATTTGTCTGATGCACAGGGTGACTATAGAAATTAACATGTACTTGTGTAATGCATTGTTTAGCAATTCCACTTGTAGTGGTTACTGACAGATACTGTATGCTGACATTTGTAATGAGTTAGCCACATAATTTTGTGTACCTTATGTTGTATGATGTTGTAATGGCTGTATACTTACACAATGAAAGGTGTGTCATGGAGCTATTTCTGTTTCTGTTTCAGGATTCTGTTGGGCACATATGGACACACAGCAGCAAGACAGCAATAGACATCACAGCACAGGATAGACTGTCTGTACAGAAGAAATATCTCCTCAGCAAGGTACAGCAGTATAGGTGCATGACTCCATAAGTCCATATGTGTGTAACAGGCTAACATGGACAATGGCCTAATACAGCACACTCATACATCCCTATTATGTGAAAAGGTCTGCTACCCTTGATAAGTGTCCCCAGGGTGTTGGGAGCTATCACATCTGCAAGCTATGGTGATGGGCATGACCCATCTTCAAATTTCCTGTGTCCAGTACAGAGATTTGTCCAACAACAGCTATGATTGTCATGTTTTGCATCCCATGGTGTAACCTGAACATGATGGGTGTCACAGCAGATGTTTGCTTCACATGTATGTTACATATAGGGTGTTACATATAGGGTGTACTGACTGTGTGACATACCTGTCTCTTCAGCACGTAGTATTTATACCACATTGACAGTGTAGGTGTGTAGATCAGGGAAGACATGTCTTACTCTCGTCATGGATGCATGGCAGGTACACAGTGGGATCTGACACCTCCCTGTATGGCAGCCATACACAACCCTACAAAGCATTTTTGAGACAGACTACACATGCACGATAATAACACAGACTCCACAGGACATGTTATCTGCAATGGATATTGCAGTACCATGGAACCTGTGTGGCTGCTACAGTTGTAGCAGATGCCTGTGTAGCGACATAGCAATGGTGCCATTGTACACAATGATAGGTGTGATGACTGCCAACTTCAGTATGGCAATGACAGCCTGGGAGTAAAAGCACAGACCTGTCTGTTTATGATGTACAACATTTAATTGCATCCTCACATCTCACCAACCACTGAAAGTCAAAGGCTACATTTCTCCCTGTGTTCATACATCCATGATTAATGGCTCAACTGTGTGTGGTGTGTGGACACTACTGTATTTCCCAGGGGTGAATGTCTTTCCAAAGGATAGCATTGTGCATTCATTGGCATTTAGTATTTGTCAGTGGCTCAGACGGCAACTGAATGTATGTCACAGGCCATCATGGTTAACTGTTGGTTCTGTGTGGGATTCAGTGTCAGCTCCTGATATGCAATCACCTCCTAATGTAACCAGTCAGAGGGCACTGGCAGTGACTGTGACTGCAGAGAGGAAATGGCTAAAAGGGGTATGCCATCAATGATGTGTGGGGAAATCCACTGGCAACTGGCATCATTGAAGATTAGGTCTACCAATGCTATATTCACCGATTATGACTGTCACTTGCCTACCCACCAGCTGACATAACACTCAGTAGATAACCTATACAGTTTCCAGCAAGGCCTGCTGGCCTAGTATTATCAAACACCTTGTCACACCATGGTAGGTAGAGTGAGTAATATTCCCATCATCTATTGCATACTGTAACACCCAATGGGGTCCACCAGTTAGAGTCGGTAGGCATGATTTTGCCTTGAGAATAACAAATGGCTTGTGGTCCAGTGTCAGTAGGTGCACAACAGTGTTACTGCTTGTATCCATGCTAACTCCTTTCATGGCATGTCAAGTCACATGACTCAGAGATCTTGGAACACTGCTTGGCACTACATGCTAGTTGTCCTTTGCGCAACTAAGTATTGCATTTGCTTATAGTATGTTCCAAGAAGCGAGTCATCCAAGGTGTGTGCACAGAGCACAGACAAACATGTTAGGAAAGTGTAACATGTATACCCTTTGAAGGAAATGTGGGGGTTTTACACGTGTTCTGCAGTTGGGCAGTACCCGAATGGTGTGTACTGGAAGGACACAATTACCTTGTAAAGACTGTGGAAAGCAGGGGAGTCCACAGAATTGCCGGTGCCTGGCAACTACTAGTGCTGGTCTCACCAACACTACTTTCACACAGGATACCATGCTCTGATACATTTTCTGTCATCACACTCAAAACAGTACTATGAAGCCCATGATGACAAGCAGGAGACAGCCTGTTTGTTCATCCACATAGCTGCCCCACATCATGAAAGGCTATGTAGGCTTCACATACCCTTTTCCAAGTAGATGCCTTGATTAGTAACCTGAGCAATCATTGGCTTTTGCATGTGTTATGTTGTCTGTTCCAGGGTAGGTGGTATGTCACTAGGGAACAGAAAAGAGGGGGATTAGTAGCACTGCTGTGGTGCCACAAAGTCATGTACAATGTCCATTGACATAGATGTCCGGTCTTGCTGCAACAATCAGCACACTGCTAGTGAGCCATTGTAGGTGACACTTTCACAGCACATCATGCATCCTGCCCTTCAACACATTACGGGTGCATATCTGTATGACATGGCTGTGAGGTCTACTGCAGTGGACTGGCCACCTTTGGCCAATGTGTGTCCACCTGCCACATGTCCTAGGCATGTCATACTGAACAGTCATCTACCTGACACACATGTCTGTGTTCCCAAGTCATACCACACAACAACCAGTGTGATGTTTAGTTGCTTGACAGGCATTGTACGCTTGTGAGGCCAACATAATGTCAGCAAAGTTGAACAAGTCCACTGTGCATGCATATCCATCCACATCTTCTCTGCAAGGTGTGCCTACAAACACTGTACATCAAGTTGTCAACCCCAAGGATGTGGCAGCATGACCCTACCTTTGCAGGACCTGCTGCAGAAGTGTTGAGACTGTCCCCATCTCTCTACTCCTATGACACACAAACATGTGACAGATGTGACTGCATGTCAAACCTTGCTGCCATGGTGTCTTCAACAGCATTTATTACATATGGCAATGATCATTATGCCAACATGCACAGTTCATACCCTGCACAACCTACAGCCACATCAGACACACCTGGATGTGTGCAGCTCCTTACCAGACACATTGCCAAACAGACACCTCAGAATATCCTGCCTCTGGACTGCAGAGTGCACATAATACTGCATGCACTACTCTCTCACCTGGTCAAACATCTAAGGCAAAACACAAAATCACACCTCTTAAACCAGAGGTGATTACATTGTGAGACACATTGATGTCTGTGTCAAGTGGCTACATATGGGACAGGTCACAATAGCTGTCTGTGGGTTGAAACAAAAGGCTTTACTACACATTGTCGCAAATCAAGGGATATCAATAAATATAATGTTGACATCATAGTTCCTGCAGATGTCTATGACTAGGGACATACATCACCAGCCTGTATGCAGACACATAACTGTGCTTAACCACTCTGTCTCTCACAGGTATACGCATACCTTTCAGGTGCAGTTGACACTCATCTGGGATGATGGCTCCATACACATGTAAACTGATGGAAGTCAATAATTGCCTTAGCATGTGGTGTCATTGTCAGGGGATCTACTACATGTCTGCCTGGGATGCTTTGCTCAACAGACATCAATGTTTCACCAGTGATGGTGTTTATCTCTCACCCTTGAGATTTAGAGTAACAGCAATGGCTACTGACACCATCTCAATGTATCTTAGGTGCACTGTTCATGGAGAAGTTGACAAGGAGAATACCATCTTTATAGAACATTCTGGTTATGCTGCTACATGGTGGGTATGGCAACATTGAACCCCACTCTGTGTAATGTGCTCCCACCCGGGATTATGCAGACATGTGTGCAGTCAATGACATCTGGTTCAAGGCTGTAGACAGCACCACAGCCATAGCAAACTACATGTCCATCCACATCTTCACACCTCAAAATGACAGTGTTCAAGGTAATGCAGGTGGTGTATACATACTCATT
The DNA here is from genome assembly GCF_019279795.1 of Protopterus annectens. Taxonomy (NCBI): domain Eukaryota; kingdom Metazoa; phylum Chordata; order Ceratodontiformes; family Protopteridae; genus Protopterus; species Protopterus annectens. The sequence goes on from NC_056733.1 coordinate 1,511,744,164, forward strand.
AAGGATAAATACACATCCAGATTTTGTGAAACACTCTGATTTCCCAGAGACGATGCAGGTGTCATTTAGTACTGGAAGGACATATAATCAATAATCACAAAGAAAGCACTAATGGAAGGACAATACCAGTTTCAGTTTAAGAGGCTTTAATGTAATAAAAACACATACAACACGCCACATAAAACACCTTAATGTATCACTGCATTTTTCATCTAAAAACAGACCATCAGATGTAAACTCCCAATAATCCAAACCCCTTTTATCCCATCAAATTAATGATTGTGATCCAATTAAATTCTTTATGCAATAAATTAATCAGCCAACCAGGACAATGTATTTGAAAACATGACTAGGTTAAAAGACATTATATAGAAAGCATGTGAAATAAAAAAAATAAAACTGAATAAAAATTATACATACATAACATTAGAAATTAGATGTTATGTATGTATAATTTTTATTCAGTTTTATTTTATTATTTAACATGCTTTTTATATAAATAAGGTCTTTTAACCAATTCATGGTTTCAAATACATTGTCCTGGTTGGCTGGTTAATTTATTTTACAAATAATTTAATTGGATCACAATAATTGTTTGATGGGATCAAAGGAGTTTGGATTATTATGATTTTGCATCTGATGAAGTCTATCTTTAGATAAAAAACACAGTGATATGTTAAGGCATTTTATGTGGAGTGTTGTATGTGTTTTTATTACATTAAAGTGTCTTAAACCAAAACTGGTATTGTTCTTCCATAGTGCCTTCTTTGTGGTTATTCTTTACACTTTGGCACTGAATCTCCATTTTTTTGTGGTTTTTAGGGCATCTAATCAAGCAATAGCCAGATACAGGAGCAGTTCCATATATCCAAACACCCATTGTGTGTATTTGTATCTGCATGTGTCTATCAAGATATATCATTACAAAATGTTGTGTTGTGGCATTAAGTGAACACCAGCTGTGTTGCTTAGTATTGCTGCAGCTAACTTGCCCAAAGGTTAGTCTACATCCTTAACTACAATGTCCTGGAGCAGTGCCATGAAATTCCTCCAAGGGGAGCCAACGTATTCCAACATGTGTTTACCAATATGGGTGACCACTGCAGCCCCCAATGTGAGGTCCTCCCTGGTTGGATCTAACCAAAAATCAGTGTCATTAAAACTACTGGCACTAGCCACCTCACCATGCAGACATTACAGACATATATTTCAACAAACTCATTTATTACATCCTGTGGGATGGTTTACTTAGCTTGGCTGCACCTCCCCCCTCTGATGGGATGGCATGTATGCAGAGATGTACACACATGCATTATGGCAGCATCATTACAACTGCATGGCCTCATCTCTACCTGATGGGAGGAACACAGGCTCCTCATGGCATAGCAGATTTGCCTGGTGGACAAATGCCATTATCAGGCTGTACAATAGGAGGTGGACATTGCTATGTGACAGTTGAGTGAGGGTGCCTCTCCCCTAAAATGGTGATGCAACCTCCTCAGCTACAACAATCACATAGTGTTGTGATGTTGTGTAGACACAGTAAGTGACAAAATCAGCCACCCACACAAAACAGAACCACAACGCACAGTGTAGTTGCATGTGTAACCTCAAAGCACAGGCCCAGATTGTCTGTGAACTCATACTTAATGATGCCACATAGAATGGGTCTGTAACTATAGCTTACCTTTAGTCCCACATGTTCTGCATCAACTTTACTCCCCTGTCCCCACCACATGTGACACATGACATTCCTACAACCTTTCCCATAACTTTCATATCTACAGAGTAGGTCATAAATAGTCTCTTTATGGAGGATACACAGCATCTACTGGACATCCCAGGCTGCATCCTA